>NW_010391191.1:0-235 GCF_000710305.1 Buceros rhinoceros silvestris | reverse complement strand
CCACTGAGAAAAGTGCTCTTCTGCCTGGCTCGCTTTGCAAAGCCATTAAACTAGGCGCAGAAGGCTCCTGCGAGGGAAGGGGGCGAGCGGGAGGGGAGCGGCAGGGAATCCATCCTGTCTGCCGGAGCAGAGGCCAGCAGAGGCAGGCGGATCCGCTCCGGCCTGCCGGGACTACCCGGCTGCGGCACAGCCAGGCAGCTATGCGGGGAGCGAGGGGCCGGGCGCCCGAACCACC
>NW_010391190.1:71458-88534 GCF_000710305.1 Buceros rhinoceros silvestris | reverse complement strand
CTTTAATTTTATATATTGTTTATATCAACTAGATTAGCTGTGGTCAGGAGTACTACAAAGTTGACTTAAGAGCTTTCTAATCAACTGTCATAAAATTTTGAAGGGATCTTGTAGCAGTGGGAATGTTTCTAAGAACTGCAGAAAAAAGGATATTATGCTTGTAGCTGAAAAGAGGGAAGCAATCCTAAGGAATCTGTGTATTATTCAACCTCATATTGATCCTGTGCAAAATAACGGGAAGGCTCATATGTGATATGATCAGAATATAATTTCCATTGACAGAGCAAGTGACAGAGTTGTCTAAATCTTACAGGAGATTGTCAAGTGATAAAAACCTGAGCGATTTTTAATGCTGTATTACCAGAAATATCTTTCAGGAACAAATTGAGTTAGTCCTTGCCTGATAACATGAATTTAAAAAAAAAAAAAAAGCTGTGCAAGCACTAGAAGCATAATCAGTGTAATTAAAAGGATGGAAATGACAAACCAGTAGATCACAAGAAGCAGCTGTAAGGGGGCCTTGCCTGAAAACATGAATTTAAAAAAAAAAAAAAAGCTGTGCAAGCACTAGAAGCATAATCAGTGTAATTAAAAGGATGGAAATGACAAACCAGTAGATCACAAGAAGCAGCTGTAAGGGGGTGTCCATCATCCAAACACAGGGAAGAGTTGGCTTGGGTTTTGTTTTCAGCCACGTGCTGTTTGGTGTTACGGGTGATCTTTAAGTTGTGTCCCGTGATGTTAGTTGTCTTCTTGCTCCATCCACATTTCTCCTGTTAGCAGGAGTGTAAGATTTTTACCTCTCCAGAGCCTTTTAGGCCTTCTGAAGGAAAGGCTTGCTGCTACTGCTTCGTCAGGTCCCCTTCTCCTCTTCTCTGAATGACCTCACGTGTGCACATGCAAACTGAGCTTTTGTAGTGCCAACTCGGAGAGATTCATCTTTGCGGAGCTTTGTATCCTCTATCCAAATTCACCACTGGGCGCACATGTCCTTGTGCGGGTAACTAGCCACCTTAAACCTCCCGTTGCTATGTCCTTCCATGTCATTGTGACTGAGAAAAAAAAGCCATCTTTAATTCTTCAAGTGTTACTGGAGGATGTGATCTGGCCTTCGTCTTTTGACCTGGACCTCTTTTACCACCTCATATCTCAATTGCTGCAGCATCTTTTTTCCTGGCCGTGATGAATGTGGTACCCATTCAGCTCCATCCAGATGCTGTTGCAAAAATTGCACCCTCGGTCCATTGCTTTTCCCGTGTCACCCCTCAGTTGATATCCTTCCCAATGGCCGCCTCTACTGTATCACATCAATGATAAGCTGACTTTGAAGACTCATCACAGCATCTGCTCTTTCCAGTTCGCTTGCACCACGCTGACTTCTGACTTGTGTGAACCTTAACATCTGTTTGTTAAAATTTTCTCCTTTCATGGGTTCAGTGCAGATGATTAAAATTATAAATTCATAGAAAGGTTTGGGTTGGAAAGCACCTTAAAGATCATCTAATTCCCATCCCCCTGCCATGGGCAGGGACACCAACCTGTTCCAGTGTCTCACCACCCTTAGAGTGCAGAATTTCTTCCTAATATTCAGTCTCCTCTCTTTCAGCTTAAATGGTTACCCTTTGTCCTGTCACTACATGCTCTTTTAAAAAGTCCCTCTCCAACTTTCTTGTAGGCCCCCTTTAGGTATTGAAAGGCTTCACAGAGGTCTCCCAGAGACTTTTTTTCTCCCCTTTTTTTCTCAGCCTGTCCTCATAGTAGAGGGGTTTCAGCCCTCTGATCATTTTTGTAGCCTTCTCTGGACCCACTCCAACAGGTCCATGTGTCTGCCATGCTGAGGACCCCACAGCTGGACCCAGCACTGCACGGCGGGTTTCAGCAGAGCAGAGGGGCAGAATGCCCTCCCTTGACCTGCTGGCCACGCTGCTGGGCATGTCGCCCAGGGCACGGCTGGCTTCTGCGCTGCAAGCACACATGGCCAGCTCATGTTGAGCTTGATATAGTATACATGAGCTTAATACAAAATACGTTACCATTGGCCTCCTGCAGCCTAAAATCACTTGTGACTTTGCAAGGGGCTGCACTGCATAAAGGCTGGTATGTGCAAATAGTGGAGAACTGAGTGAAAACTTGTCTGCGTGGGCTGTGATCTAAACGGGCACTTCACGTACTGTGTAACTGAAATATGATAGAACTGCCTGACCCTTTGTCATTCATGTAAAAGCTGGGTTTTATTGGGGCCTAGTTGGATTGTAACATGCCTTTTATTTTAAACTTAACTTTTTTAACAGCAGCATAAGATGGGGAAGTAAATTATCTTACTTCCGCTACTGTGTATGATCCTGCTTTTAAATCCTAACAGGATTGTGTTGGGGTTTTAGTTAAGCATTTCTGGAAGGTGTGAGCTGCAGGGACGCATGTACTAATTCGACTGCATCACGTGAATATAAAAAGCTTTTGGTCTATCGCTTTTTTCAAATGGCAAAATTAGAATGCTTTTATTCTCCCACTGCATGGGGTTTTTCTTTCCCTGAGCTGTTTTTCTTCGTTAAATAGAAGTGGGTGTGGTTTGTTTTTTTTTTCTTTAAGAAGAAAAAGGTAAATTTAGGGGTGCAAAGTTGGAACATAACACAGGAGAAGGTGAACTCTGGGCAGCTTGGCACTCAGCGGGGTTTGCGGCTTTTGAAAAACTGGCTTGATAAAACAGGTTTGACTTCTGCAGGAAGTAGGATGATCCCGATACAACCAATGAGGTAAAGCTACTCTTGATGGACTGCCTATAAATATAAAGCTTCATTCATTTCTCAGGGTGGGGGGGAAGTCCTGTCTCACTGCCTCAAAAGCACCCGCATCCCCCTCTCCTCTCTGAGGGGACAATGGGATTTGTGGTACACAGCAGGCGACGGGATATTACACGACAACATAACAGTCTTGACAGCTCTGTATGATGCTGCAGTTCGGATTTTGCCATCAAGAAAAATCTATAAACTATACTGAGCTTTCTGAAATCATTGATACCTTAGTTGTATTGATGATTTCATTTCTGTGCTAGAGGAGCGTGGCCGATGTACCTAGCTGCAAGCTGTGGCCTCCTGTTTTTACGGCACTCCTCCTCTTTCTCGCTATGTTCTCACTGCCCCCACTGAAAAAAAAATATCCCTTGCGTAAATTGATTTGGGCATCAGCCTTGATAAAATACCAGCATTCAGCCCCTCACGACAGCATGGCTGTATTGTTAGCTGTTCTTGATTATTTGGATGCTCTGGCAGAAGCTGCCACATCAGAGTTGGAGGTGTGCAGAGATTAACTGGTGTCTGTCCAACCATTTGTCACACAAATAACAGTGCCAGTAGAGTGAAATACTATAAATCATTTTTTTCCAGGATTGAAACCTTTTATCAGTTGTGTCACTTCCATTATTCAATAAGTGATTAGTAACAGCCATTGTCATTTAGCCATTTAATAGTTAACATCTCAGAGCTTCAGCTAGTGAGGAAGCCTTTGACACTAGCATCTGATGTAGATGCAAGATTTAATATTTATCTTTCCAGGCAAAATGCAGTTGTTAGTGTTGTGCTGAAAGATGGAAGGCAGTGCAACTTAGACCTGAGTCTCTTAATTTGTTGAGGCTCCCAGTTTTGCTTTATCACGCAGCCATGTGCTGTTTGTGTATGCCCTGACGAAACACACAGTAGTTAAAATATGCAAATATAAAATTGCATCCTCCTTTTTTCCGATTTCTTCATTCTAAAGCTAATCACAGCATCTCCCCAGGGGTTTTTTGCAACCACAGCTTTTGAAAAAAGTCAAATTACAGGAATGATAACCTTCATGTAAGTGCAGCCGTGGAAGTTAACCCTGATCTTGGGTAATAGCACATCAAGAATGTCTTCAACTTGTGATTTTTACATTTTTCGCTGGTTAGTTGCAAATGAACAACTTCCAGTAAATCTGAGGAGACCCATGCAATATAAATACAGGCAATAGAAGCTTCCTGCATGTGAAACCCATTGAAATCCAGATGCAGTCTATGGAGAAGAGACAAAATACTGAATCTGCCATTGAAAATAATTTTTTTATTCATAGAATCACAGAATCACTTTGTTTAGAAAAGACCTTTAAGATCATCGAGTCCAACCATCCCCCCGGCACTGCCAAGTCGCCACTGAACCATGTCCATCAGCACCACCTTTTAAACCCCTCCAGGGATGGGGACTCTACCACTGCCCTGGGCAGCCTGGGCCAGGGCTTGACACCCCTTTTGGGGAAGAACTTTTTCCTAATATCCAACAGTTCTTCCAGCAGTTTAAAATGGAAGAGTCTTAATATTTACTTTCTCTCTAGGAAGAGACCTGGGTTAAGACTACATGCCCAAAGAGACAGTGACCTTTGTAGGTCACTACTGTTACAGTAACCATTGGTTGAGCAGTGAGTTTGGAAAGTTGGCTGATCTGTAAGCTGCTTGTGAATGGTCCGTGCTTCTTTGTCCCATTGCCTGCTTTGAGCTAGCCATTTAATTGTGGAGGCTTTGGGGAGTCCTAAAATGCAAATAGATTTATTGCTAGCACACCCAAGTGCAGGTGTTGTGGGTGTGCGACCAAGTAGGAACTTCGACCGAATTCATAGCTCCAACGGAACCTCTGTGCCTCAGGTTGTCCTCCTTGCAGAACAGGACCCAACATCTACAGGTCTGTGTTCTCTAATGAAGCCAAGGGAAGGAACTGAAAGTCGTCTTCTCTGTCAGTGCAGGCTGATGTAGACACTCAGGCAAGAGTAGAAATGGTGACCTTCCTGTTTTAGCACGAGCATTTACAGAGAAATTATCATCACAGATGGCTTAGTAGTTTGTAGGAAAAAACCATGACATAATAAATCCCTTCAACTGGAATTTCTCCAGTGAGGAATCCGTGTACTAACATGGGACGTTGCACCCCAAGCAGAATAACATGCTAAACTATTAAATACCTGACAGTTTGGCTCATGCTTATTTTTACAAGTGATGCAAATTAACAAAGAATTCATGTTATCTGTAGCTCTAGTGGAAAGCAGTGCTGTGCCTACTCACATATGGACATGATTCCCCAAGAAGAAACAAAAGAGGTTTGTGCGTTCATGCTCCTCAGACATGCCTGTCACTCCTTACCATGCTGGAGGGCAAACTGCTAACGAGCCTGGATCTTGGGGTGGGTTTTTGCGAAGGATGGAAACGCTTCAAGTGAGCCCATTCCGAAGGTGCCGTACAGGTAGCCTGTTCTAAGATAGTGTAGCACGAGGTGTTCTTTTGCATGACTTGAACTGGCTTGTGTTGTTGAGCAAGGTTTGGATCCCCTAGTGAAGTTATCACAGCCTGTGGCTGTTTAATGATCCTTAGGAGCTGATATGGACCACAACTACTTTTTCAGAAAAGGAAAAAACTTGTGAAATCTTAGGCAGCTGCACTTTTTATTCAAGTTTGTATTTGCATGGTGTGAGCTTACCTTTTACAGTTGTGTGGATGGTATGGATTAAGTATGTGAGAAAAATGGGAGATGGCAGTATTGGAAATTCTGATTTCTATTGAATTACTTGTTTGAAATTTCAGATAAGTAAAAGCTGGAAGTAACAAAGCAACTCGAAGGCTGAATCTAACTTTATGCTATCTTAAAAGACTTTTATAGACAACTTACATGTCTCCTTTGAGAACAAGAGTAGTGTGAAGCATCTTTAACATTTTAAGACTCTTTTATTAAATGCTGAACAAAATAAATTCAAGGTAAGCACTATATCCAGGTCTTTGGAAAAATCTATTTCTTCATGATATCTACAAAAAAATCACAAGGCAGTGAGAATGGTAAGAATTATGTGAATATTGGTCTTCCCTGCTGCCTAGTAGTGGTTCAGCTTTGGTTTGTTTCTTGTAAGATGCCTTGACAGAAGTTGCTGTGAAGCACACTGTTCGTGCAGACAGCACCTTCCCATCCTACTTATAGAAATATTTTTTTCATCTTCAATACAGTTTTTCTACCTCATGAGAAAACAAACATGCTCTTTTTGGCTGTAGTTCAGCCCAGTGGTACTACTTTATTTGAGTACATTTTATTTTTAGTTTGCAGTATTTCCACTCTGACACCTAATACACATTGGAGAAGGAATTTTGCGGAAAAGCAGTGGCCAAATACTTGGGAAATTTCAAGATGCCTGCACTGAGTATATCTTTTTAAAGTGAGCAGTGAGAATATAACCCCTTTGAAGAGAAACAGCACTTTCTGTTCTTTCGTAACTGCTTTTTTGACAGTAATTGCACCACTAGCACCACTAGCAACAACATGTGACTACTTTTTGTTCGGAGGGAGAAGGGTGCAGAACACCCTGGAACATGCATCTTTGGTTAATGGATTTAAATACTTCTTCTTTATCAGCCTATAATGGGCAAGATTGTCATCTCCCTACCCATAGATGAAACTGATGGTCCAAAACGAGAATAAATCCATCATGCCATAAAAGTAGTGGTTCTCCGTGGGGTAAGCAAGGAAGTGTTGCCTCCCTTCACTGAGTCAATACTGGTTCTAAACAGGAGAAAGAAGGTAGTGGTGGTGAATAATATGCATCTCCCGTATATCCCACTCTCGCTCCTCTAATCTTCCTCTCCTTTGAGTCCCAGGTGCTTCCCCACGCTCTGTTTCCACTTCGGCCATCCCATGGGATGCTTTTTCCTGCTGTCCTTTGAAATACATTGCGTTGTTTTTAATGGTGATGCATTTTACACTGTATAACAGTCATCTTGCCAACAAGGATCTCAAAAGCCAAGCAGTTTTGATGGCACATCAAACAGGGTTTGTTGTCACAAATGTCATTGCAGGCAGGTGCAGCGGTGTAAACAAGTCTCAGGTGGCATCCCCCTTTCATCCCAAAGTCCTACTTGGCTGCAAGGTGCGGAGCTGAGAAGGGTGACTTCCTCACCGTGTCTGGATTTGAGGGTGGCATCCTGGGTAGTGGGGTCACTTGAGCTCCAATGATACTGATTACAAGCATGAGACTGATCTTGAAATCAAGATATTGACTAGATAGTTGGATAGAAATTCAAATATCTTCGAAATTCTAGAAGGCCTGATATCTAGTATCAAATCTAATTGCGTAGTAAAACCGCAATAATTTAGTAGCACAAAAGCATAATAGTAAGAGCTCATATTGAGCATTTGATGCTAAGATATAACGACACCGGACGTCTATTCTGTAAGTGCTTTGTTACTAAACCAAAAAGAAGCCAAGATGCACTGTGCACTCGCGTAGCTTCTGGGTAGCTCTGGTAATTAGTAACGGATGCTGCTGGGTAATCTTTGTCGTATTTCCAGTTGTAGAAGACATGAGCTAAACAGTGGAACAGAGTCAGAATTTCCACTACCTGGAGTAGATTAATACGGGCAAATAAATATTAAAATGCAGTTAAGATAAAAATGTAATTTTTAATAAGCACATTTGGGGTGTTTTTTACGTTTGAATTACTGGAGTGGGGTCAGTTGGCGTTTACAGAAACCTGTGATGTGGCGTTAAAAGTGGGAAAAAATCAATCATGGTTTTAGCAATTTTAACATTTTGTCAGGTTTGGGTTTGAGTATTTTTTTAGTACAATTGTGTACAAAAAAGAGGAGGCAGGGTGACAAACTGATCCTCTAATTCCGTAATAACTCAGGTGGCCTTGTGAAATCAACCCAATTGGAGAAACTAACCTCAGAAACGGGTCGATCAAATGCTACAAGCAAAGTACTTGTTTTCCAGTATTGAAGCTGGTGGTCTAGTGATCACAGCCAAGCAATTACGGCCCTGTTAGATAGCGTGAGTAGTAGTCATTAAATAATTATACCTTTGATTAGCTGCTTTAACTGTTCGTTGCCTTTGAAATATGATAGTATAATTTAAAGCTTTTATTAAAAGACAATTTTTCTAGGTGGTTGAAAAGGATTTTTGTGTGTGTATAAAAGACCCATAATTTTCTGCTTCAGATAATGAAAAACTGAGAAAAATGTTTCCAATTAACATTTACTTTTGTCGATTTGAGTCGTGCATGTTTATAGTGTATTGGAAATGCACTGAAATAGTTCAGTGGGTCCTTTACCTACTGCAAAAATTTAGATGGAGAAATCTTAACGGTGAAAAAAAAAAGAATTAAAAGCACTTTTTTAGAAGTGTTTAATTAAAATAATTTTGTTCCTTGTCACAAGTAGAAGTATGAATGTGTTTTCATTTATTTTCCTTCATTCGAAATGTTCAAAGCTGATCTAAGCCAAACGTAATTAACTATTAATGTGATTTGAAGTATTACTTTTAGAGTGTTTTGTGGGTTGAAAATAGAGCACTGGAAGGGATTTCAGTTTCAGAGGGGAGGGATTTTTTTAGTATCGGAATAAAGTTATACATGTGTTTGAGATGGGTGACTCCTGTAACTCAGCACTTTTAGTAATTCCTTTTGATGCCCGGCAGCTTGTTTTTCTGAGTATTCTGGTGTCCAAAAGGGTGGATTAAGGGCTGTTACTATCCAAGGTTTATGGAATAACTGGCAGCAGTTAGATCTTTCGTATTTTGGCTCAATTTTTTTGGTCTGTTGGGTCTGTTTGGTCTGTTTTGGTCTATCAACACCAATGCAGTAAAGAAATGTTTGGAAACTAGTTTACAGTCACAGTCAAGTGTTTGAAGATGTTTTGATTTGGGAATCGGGCTTACTAGATCCGCGTTTGTTAGGAATTACAGAAAAGTAACGTACCTGTTTATGAGACCCTTACACTTTGTGGGGGTTTCTTATTTTAAAATCTAGTGTTAGTCAGATCTAGAAACACAATGTATACATACTGGTTTACTTTCTAAATGTCATGTATGGCAGCTCTTTTTTTTAATGTTTTTTCAAGGAATTTTTGTCAGTGCTGCTTCCACATAGGGTAAAAAAAACAGTGTCAAGCCTCTTCACAATCAAAAAAACAAGTTTAGATGGTGTAAGAATCTCCCGGGTTGCACATTTATCAAATAATTCCTGGTCTTTTATGGAAGAGCATGGTCCTGTTGAGAAATTCACCGTTCTGCTGATCAGCAAGAAAGAAGAATCCTCAGTCTGCCATTGTGCAGCCCCTGATGAAACCACGCATGGTGCAGGGTGAGTTGAAAAAGAGCAGGAGGAGGACCGAAGGGCAGAATACTTTCCCCAGTGGGGTGGCAACAAAATGGTTCTGGAGTTTATCCTAAAATACCCCTCGGATGCTCAGGTTTGCCTTATATCCAGATTGTACGTACCCCTGGTTTTCTAGATAGATGTTACGCAGGTATCACATGAAAAATGTTCCCCTGGCCTATGCTGTGGGAGCAGGCTTTTCCTCATATATCTTCTCGGTCTTTAATTGTTGCACAATAAGAATAAATAAACAGACGTCTTTGGGTGAATGGACAGTGTTATTTATTCTGTAGAGACGATGATGAGACGTTCTGAGAAGCAAGTGGCACGCCGACTCCATCCCCAGCCCCCTTCCTCCAGCGTAGGTGAAAAGATCCTATTATTTCTGATAATTGATGCTGAGGGCTGTGGCGTGCCTCATTTAATCAGCACTGTTCAGCACACTCCAGGGATGTAATTCATGCACACTTTAACATCCAACATGGCTGACAAGGCTTGGACACACAACCTAACGGCTACATCATTTTTTAATCAGCTATCTGAGGACTATTTATCTAATCAACAAAGAACTCTGTCACATGGAGACCGGAGGTGACATTTTCACGTTTGTAGTTTCTCAGTACAGCAGTGAAAGAAGATTTTTTAGTGTGAGACTATAGGTATTAAGACTCTCCTAAGAATAAAAGCATATTTTTGCTTATCAAAGTGTATGAAGACCTGAATTTGAGTTGAAGGGGGTTATTCTGGTGTTTTGTTGAGTACAGTATCTTAAGCACCCTTAGAGAACTTCACCGGTATCAAAAACGTATCCTCAGATCTCTCATGGGTAAGTGTGCTTTCTAAAAACATCTGCTGCTTTTAGAAATGATGATGTGTGATCGTAGAGGTGCTAAACATATTTGCTACAAAACCTACCTAATCAAAACTAGACTGGAAAAGTAGAGTCATTAGCAGAGAGTTTCCTATTAAGGAAAGCAAACACGGAAATTCTGTCTGCGAGGGCTTGGTCGAAGATGTGAAGTTACTGCCTGAACAAATACAGAGATAGGTGGTGATTGGGGGTGATTAAGTTTAACTGATTCCCACTTACTCCATATCTTAACAAAAGGCTATGCCAAAGCCAAGCTTCCTTCTTCGTATACTTTCTTCATATTCTCACTTTAAGCAGTACACATTTAAAACAGATGAACAAGCTTGTTTTACATCCAGCACGTATGTTAAATGAGTGTGGCTCAGCTCACAAAGCAGGGTACTCAAAAGCACCAGCCAGTGGAGGTTTGCTGTGTCTCCAGGTACAGCTGGACGTCCTTCCAGAGCTTCAGCTGACCCAGCAAGCTGTTGCCACCATTTTATTGTAACGGACAGACACCTAACGTCATCATCTCCCACTAGATTTAAATATCTTCTATTTGGATTCAGTTTTTAGTGCGTTCTGTCAATGCTGTTTGGATGTTCAAGGGCTTGTACAGCTGTTAAATAACCTGTGTAGCTTCCACCTCAGTGTGTGCATCACAGTCCCTGCCTTACAAACTGAAAAATGGCAGGTAAGGGCCTAGAAAATTGATATAATGGAGTGGAATTGCCTCTGGTCAAGCACAGTGAGTCCAGTCAGTACCTACAGAGTCATGGCAAGGACCTTCACACCCCCTGTGCTCTGCAGCCACAGATCCTCTCTCCGTTTGCAGTGGAGAATAGCTGGAGAACATGAATTAAGAGCTGGAATGATGGAGCTTTTGGAAACAGCGTGACCTTTTTTGTGGTTTTGGGTGTGAGTTTTGTTGTTGGGGGTGATTCTTGCCTGCCTTTTTTTTATTAATCTGGGGTTTTAATTTTGAAGTTTTGGGAGCTAAAACCAGCTTGAACAAGCTGGGAAATTCCCCAGGACAATTTTCCCTTGATTTGAGGGCCACCACTGCTACGGTGTGGTCTCCGTGTTGTCCTCTTCCCTGTTGCTGGGGTGACCTGTAACCCCTAACAGGGCTGTCACCATCGTTCACGGTGACACCAGTCACCTGTCTGTAGCGTTTTTTCATATCAGCCCTCGTGAAGCACCAAGGAGCTGTTTTGGTGTGCTGCTTTGCAGGGCTGTGTCCACTTCCCAGCTGTATGCCAGGAGTCTGCAACCAGAGAAACTGTGTCTGCTGATTGAAATTATGCAAAAAGACACTTTTCTAAGTGGCTTAAGCAAGTGGTCATCCTGCGGTATTTAATCTCCTCAATCTTAGTTCAGTGCAGGGTCTCTGAGTGCCGAAGGCCAGACTCCTGACAGCAAGACACGGCTGTGCTGGTCAGGGCTTTCATGAACTGCTGAGGCAAAAAAGCAGGACATGGATGACCTTTGACTTCAAAATCTTTATTCTTGGGCTTTTGTTTGGTTTGGGTCTGTGTTGTTTTGGGGTTTTTTTTTGCTTGTAAGAAGTCATAGATGGGGCTCGAATGAACAATACCAAGTGTTTTGTCTTACAGTGTTTGTCTGAGCTGGCAGGTTTTTTACAGTTTAGATGGAGAGGTGGCAAGGAACCTCCCAAAAGTTTGATATACCATATTTCAAATATCCCTGAAACTCAAAGCTGGGATTAAGAATAAAGTTGCAAGAGCATCTTGGATAAGTAAAGTAGGAGGAGGGAAGGAAGAATATGGGAGGGCTTCTGGAGAGGCTGTGTTTATGTGCCCACAATAATCTCTTTGAGGGGGAAGGGAACAGGCTCCTCCCTCCTGGATGCAGGATCTGCAAAGGTCTACCACAGCAACAGTTTGCAATTGCTCATATAATTTTTTTGCCATAAAAATTATGATGAAATAATAATTTTAAAAACCACTAAACAAAGAGGCAGTTTGATTAAACAAGCAAACAACTGCTTGTCAGATGTGTAAACCCAGCAATTACTTGTTTCCAGATGTGTGGCAGCATTGCCAGGCACTGCAGGTGATGGTTTGGTCAGAGAACAGTTTTCTACTTTCTACATTGCCGAGAGGGGAAATTTCTCTCCCCAGGCTGGTGTGTGACCTTCTAGGGCTGAGCTGGCGTGTCTGTTTAGCTAGGGTGTGGTTCTTTACAGCACGTGGAGATTTTTCAGCCAGCTGCTACATATTATTCCAGTAGGATTGAACAACTGCTGACCTCTGTCCTACCTGAGGAGTAGCTCCTGCTCTAAAAAAATTAATATAGATATGGCCTGCTGTAACACTTAACACACACACACGTATATATAAGCACATCATTCTTTCCTCTTTACGAATCATTGTCAAGATTCCAGGTCCTTAACTGTACATCCGAACAAGGAACCTCAGTACAGTGATGCATCCCATCATAGATGATGGGAAAGCTGAAAGCAGCTTCCTCTCAAGAACTCAAGAAATCAGTTTAACCCTTCATCTGAAAAAAACACACCTCAGGCTCCAAGAGTCAAAGCTTTCATGTGATGTCATAGGGATTTCTTCCCAGAGTCACTGCTGGGAGGAATGGCTGGACAATGACTTGCGCAGAGTCACAGGTTGCAACAATCCCACAGCAGTTTTGCAGGGTTGTTAAAAGCTGAGCTCTGTGCTGTTGAGTGACAGATAATGACTTCTTGTGCTGGTCCAGACTGAGTGTTAGGATGCACAAATTAATTTGCACGTCAGAGATAGGAGTTTAATCTTGGCAATCTGAATTTCTGGGGTTAATGAGCTTGGATAAGAGCAGGAACTGTGCTGCTACGCTGTGTCTGTGTGCTGGTCAGGATGGGGGGACTGCTTTGATTCCTGCCAGGTGGTGTTCCTCTGTCAGCAGCAAAGCCAGAGATTGGGGCAAGTTAATAATAAAAGTTAATAAAAGATTTTCTTGAAACGCTATTAAAGTACATTAGTCATTCAGACTGTAGTAGCACAACATACTAGGCAGAATACTGCTTTCCACTTCAGAACAAGCCAAATAAAATACTGGGTGTCTTCTGGGAAATAGTTACCTTTATTCTAGATACTTGATGTTTGTGAGAGGTGCCTGTCTGGGTTTTTTCTGCTGTCTGTAGTTAAAGACACTTCTTAGTGGCTTTTTTGAAGAAAACAAGCTTCCAGAAAACACTTCAAATCCATCTACCTTGAAGGTCTTTATAATTAGGGAGCTTCATTTGCTGGAAAACAATGAAGTAAGTATTTCCTTTAGCTTTTTACGCGAAACCAGTTGGGGTTTATTTGTTTAAGTGTGTATATACTATATACATGCAGAGACGGCAACAAGAGCTTTTGTTGAATTAACTTTTGAACCTGTGAGTGAATCCAGACTGGACAAACTGAATATCCAGGGATATATGTCAAAGACAAACCAGGCAAATATCTCCAGTGCCTATGAAGGCCTTGTTGGTAGGTAACAAAAATGTGTAGACAGTGTGTCATTTTGAAGGCAGGCGGGGTAAGATGGTTAAGCTGGGCCCAGATGTTCGCGCGCACATCAGTCACCCCGCGGAAGCTGCGCTTGGCAGTGTCCAAACCCTGCTGCTAATATTATTGACTACTCAAAGACAGGAGAGCGCCATGAAGAAGCAGGCTGGAGCCTGATGTGAAAGGACACTCGGATGTACCAGGACCTCAGCATCACTAGGAAAAAGTCCATTTGTTTAAAGAGAAGAAAAGGCATGACGCTTAACACATTAAAATGGATTATTTCATCAATAGGTTAATAGAAAACCAGGCTGTGAGTTCCCTTCCTGCTCATGTGGCCGTACTCTCAACATGCCATTAAAGCATGAAAAATGAAAAGGGACTGGGAAAGGGTCTTTGTGTACTGAAGACCGTTTTCCTTTTCTGAGGGGTGCCAAACCTCGATTTTGCCTATTTATATGTAAATGTTTTTCAGGAAAAACAAGTTTTCTGCTAGGAAATTGTGCCTCTCTAGGTGCTGGGACTTGTTAAACAGGTCTTAAAACTGAAGATTTTTTTTCGTCTTGGAGGATTCACCCAGTGACAGTGTCTTTAGATTTGATGAACTTGAATTTTTAAATAGATCTAGCTTAGCCTTCTAGATAACGTTATGCATTTTCATTTCAACAAAATGTGTTCTGAAGGATGTCACTCAGACATCCAGTCCTCCTTTCTAGTACGTAGCATTAAAACCTGCAGATGGCTTTATTAAAACAGTATATAGCTTGATGGTCTAGGGTGCCTAGGCATTTCTCTTCCAGCCTTAGCTCTTTAGCTGAAAAATTGAGCTTTTTGTTAAAGATTGGAACGACTTCATATCAGTGTTCCTTCTCAGTGGAAGCAGCCATTTGGTCTGAGTTTCGTGAGATATTCGAAAAGTTCTATTGTAAGTACAGCAAGAAAATTTTTAAATCATTGTTTCAAAGTACTCACTATGTTGTACAATGGTAGTGTCATCCTAAAGGGTGAGGAGCATCTGTGGTGAGAGGGAGAATGGTCTTACTCCAGATTGACCATGTGAGTTTCTTCATAACAGTCTGACCTGAATGGGAGCAGAATACTGTTTAATTTTCAAACACACCTTAGAAATTAATCCTAATTAATGTTACTGATGCATCCCCTTTAGAAGCCTCACACCCAAACGCAAGTTTTCCGCTGTCTGTGGGCAGGGATGGGTGATCACCTGAGAAGGGTGGCTCAGAAGGAGGTCTGGATGTTCTTCCACTTGTCACTGACCCTGGTGATCTCTTCCCTGCTCGTGTAAAACAGATTTTACAAAATAGCCACATGCCCAGCAGTGCTGCATCGTTATTTCTGGACTAGGTAAGCTGATACAGTGGCTAGAAAACCTACAGAGATACCACTTATAGCAGATAACGCAGTTTCCTCCTCAGATGTGGGGATACCCATTGGTGAAGAAGAGGGGGCATCTCTGCTGTATTGGTCACTCTTAGGGGCCAGCAGTGTCATGGTGTACTTGGATGTTTCATGCGGTTCCTGTCTGAAGAAACTCAAGCTAATGTTGTTGATTGAACATACTTCTGAAGCTGTGATTTCACTCTTGAGACAAAACGTGTCGATTTTGAAGAACGTGTAAATGGGATGTCTGCTAACGAGCACAGGAATGGAGTGCTTTGGAGCAGCGTTTTCTGCTAGTTGTAAAATGGCAGCTGGGAACTCAGAGAATCTTAGCGTTAGGGGCAGTTCTAATAAAATGAGGGTATGGCCTCTTCTGTAAAAAATAGACATTCTTTTACTTTCCAAATAAACACTTTGTTTTTGCAGTGGTTTGCCTGGGGGAGGAAGGGAAGACCACAAACATCAATTGCATCAATGTCCACTCGATGCTTTTCAAAATAATTAAGTAGTGCCTCTAAGCTCAATGCTACAAATACCAGGCTTTGCTGTTATGGATTTAAGGCCATTACATCATCCCCTCAAATTTTAAAGGTGATGACATAAAAAAGTGGTTTAAGTGTTTTAAACGTGAACTGCAGGCGCCAAGTGATCAGTACAGGCTTCTGGAGAAAAAAAGAGCTCTTGTCTGGCTATGTTTTGTTGTTAATTAAATCACATTTTGCAGTAACTGTTTTGTCTAGTCGTGTATTCTCTGTACAAGTACTTCCTGCATTTTTTTTTACTTCTGCTGGTTTGTTTTTGTCTATTCCAATAGCTGATCCATTTAATCTTGTCAAATCGTGTCATGGTGTAGAGACTTAAAAAAATCACTCTCAATTGGAGGCTTTCCATATCGCCTGTGGACTGGAGAGGCTGTATAGTCCTGTGTGCATTTTCTGTGTGTGGCTCTTCATGTGTTAACAGGCTTGTGCTTGTATTTTACTTCACATGCTATTTTGATGTTTCTTTTCTCCCCTTTTTCATTTTTTTTCTCCTTTTTCTTTATTTTTATTCTCTTTTTTTTTTCTCTCCCCCTTCTGCTCTCTGGACGCAGCCAAACGCAAAGCTTGGAAACTAAACCGTGTTGGTAGCCTGCGAAATATATACAGCAGCAGCAGCACCAACACCGAAGGTAACAAACCCACCCGTCTTAGATGAACACCTCCTCTCTTACCCCTAGTTTTTAACCTGCTTTTCCAAAATTCGCCCTCCTTGCCTCTCTCTCCCTTACCCAGTGCGGGCATGGAAATCAAATTTGCCCAAAGCATGCGTGCTTTCATCTCGTGTTTGCAGAGTCATTCCAGTTGGTCTTTTCATCTTTTTGTTTGTGCATTTTATTTTGCCATTCATGTTCCTTTCGGCTTACTTAAATTTTGACCTTTCCCTCTAGTCGTGGAGTGGTGATGTTTAAATTACTTCAAGAACCCATTTTCTTCTTTTATTTATTTTTTTTTATATATATAATGGAAATCAAATTTGCCCAAAGCATGCGTGCTTTCATCTCGTGTTTGCAGAGTCATTCCAGTTGGTCTTTTCATCTTTTTGTTTGTGCATTTTATTTTGCCATTCATGTTCCTTTCGGCTTACTTAAATTTTGACCTTTCCCTCTAGTCGTGGAGTGGTGATGTTTAAATTACTTCAAGAACCCATTTTCTTCTTTTATTTATTTTTTTTTATATATATATATATTTCCCCTTTCTACATGTGGGCACTCAATGTAATATTTCCCAAGTTATTACAGTTTTTAAAAGTGTTAGTATCAGGTGTAATGATCTGTAGCCAAATACAATAGTGTGCCGTGACATTTAAGTAACAGTCTTAATTTGTTTTGTGCAAGCCTTCTCCATAATGCTCTTTGCAGCTCTAATCCAGAGGCGAGACAGTGCCGGGTCATTTGCATGTACTACTCTTGCTTGTAAATTCTGTATATTGTTGTATTTCTAAAGGTCACCCGGTGCCAAAGTTCACAAATTGACTTACATTGCTTTTTTTCCACCAAAGACAGCCGTCATGGCTTTTGTATAATAGCACATTGAATTTTATATTTCCCCCCCTCCACCTTCATTTGAACAACACAATTATAAACTTCCTTCTTTTTTTTTTTTTTTTTTTTTTTTTAAAAATTTCAAAGGCAAAAATTCTTT
>NW_010391190.1:67388-71389 GCF_000710305.1 Buceros rhinoceros silvestris | reverse complement strand
TTTTTATTATTACAAATGTCAAAGGTCAGAATTACTTGGAAGCCAGGCAAGGAGAGGGGAAAAAAAAAACCTCTGCCACCATCTCCAACAACATGTAAGAGGGATGGTGTAAGAAATAGGGAATGCAAAATAGGTCACAACTCAGTAATCTCAATATAAGGGAGGGGGATTTTTTTTTTTCTTCACTTAAGTGCAAACCAAATGGGTCAAGTAATCGCAAGCGCATGCCCTAACACTAATTGACTTATTTTGGAATGATTATAACTGTAATATTTTTCTTAATGTCACTGTTTTCTGGGCTGTTGATTTTAGTGATTGCCAAGTGGTGGCATTAAATCTCTTGTAAATTTTAAATTGCATGCTATTTCTGTAAACAAGTCCCTCTGTTCACATCCTGATCATTAACCTTTGGTGATTTATATCACCGTCCCTTTTTTGCACAATTACGGCTGTGTTGCTGTCGGATGCCTTCCTCTCGCTGCCAAACAAAGTGTACGTAGGAAACAAAAGTGTGATTTTACTGCAGCTTGTTAAGGAAGCTTTTTTTAATTATAGTTTTGTTTCATTTCTCAGTAAAATTACTACCTTTCAGAGCAATAGTTGCAAAACTGCTTACTTTGATCCTTTTGTTATCTTTTCAAGTATCAAGCGCAAAATATGAAATAAGAGGAAATGATTGCCAGATATTAATATGTTGGGGGGGTGTCCCACTGATAGGAAGTAACCTAGATACTTTTTAATGATTTGTAATTTCCAGTGTATTTACTGGTTTTTGTCTCCCAGCCAGGTTTTTCTTCTAATCACAGTGTGCGCATGTTTGTTGTTACTGGTTTACTGCTTGAGAAGCTCGTGGTTTTCTATCTACCTCTATTCAGCTGTAAGAGGGAAACTAGTCTAAAGAATTCTCTTGTGTTTTACAGATAAAGAATTTTTTTTTTAGAGTCTGTCTAGTTGGAGGAATCTTTTATATTACCAATCGAACTGAGTATCAAAGGCACCTTAGATAAGCCTATGGGAACAGGTTCCTAATGGCCATGGTCCAAAGAGTTTTGAGACATAGCATCAAAATGATGTTCTAAATTTAGGCAGATGTATCCTTTCTTTGGAGCTATTATCCCCACTATGACCATTCCATGCTCTCCATAGCTTTGCATCTTTGAGCTGGTACCTTAAGCCTTTGTGTGAAAACTGGAATGGTGAGACACGCAAATGTCGAGTTAATGAGCACTGTAAGTATTAAAAGCCACATGTTCGGATAATTACGCCTTCAAAAAACGGAATGATGATAGGAAATGACAGTCCAGAATAACAAATCTGCTTTGGTCTTTAGCACATGCTTGCTCAATTGCAACTACACCTTTTCACAGACCAAAACCGTTTCCATTGTGTACAGTCAAGATTTTGAAAGCTTCATCTAGAAAGCAGCCTCTCCAATAATCTTTTGCGGCAATACTAATATTTTTAGGTATTCTGTATGCTGCCAGGTAGCAAAATCTCTGACAATGGAAAAATCTGCAGCTGAGGTGTTACAACTGTTCTGTAGATGTGTGGCAAAAGCAGGTACAAGGAAGTTCCTCAGCGAGGTGGGTCTCTGATGCTTACACAGGGTTACCTTTGGCTGTGCACCATGAAAAGCTGCGAGTCCTCTCTGAGGGTGGCTTCCTTTCTCTCGCCTGCTCGATAGCCAAAACACTGCATTTCTCAGGGGTCTGTCCTGGTCACAGGGCAGTGAGGAGTGGTGGGATTTTCACAGAGGTGGCTGGGAGGAAGGTCTGAAGGACTCTCAGCTTCTGAGGACAGAGGCAGAACCTTGATCATCTCTGTCCCGCACTGTTCCTTCATCAGTTCTGTATGATTCCAAGAAATTTTACTTTCTTTAATTATAGAGTTTGCCTTGAACTCTTCAGCTTTCGGATTTGGGGGTTTTTCTTTAGAAATTTTCACTGACAAATGAAAAAGTCCCACATGCTCCTTATAGCAGGTGGCCAGGCTTTACACAGTCCTTTGATTCTCTAGGGCAAAGTGTGTAGTATCTGTGTATTACACTTAAAACAGACCCCGCTCTGGTTTTAAGACAAAGCTGGAATCCGATGTACCTGCTATCATAGCAGTATTACTAAAATACAGCATTATTTTTGCTATATCAACAGATTTTGGTGGCACAGTGGAAAGAAGTAACTTTACGGAATTAAATGGCTGTGCTCTGCATGCTATGATTTAACATGCATCAAGATGTTAAACCCCCACTTTGTCCATTCTTCATGTTTACACATGTGACAAGTGCAACAGCGCTGCCTCAGAGTTGCCAGGCTCTCAGGGAAGATTTTCCTCCTGTGTATTCATTAACTTTCGAAGTGAAGAACCTTGTGTTTACAAGTTAGTGATGCCGCTGCTGCCATTGGTGCTGTGCCTATGGAGAAAGTTCCCTTCTGCGAACTACAGTAGGTGGAGGGGGGAGGCTGCTTAGAGCACCCAAGATAAGCTCTGCTCAATCCACTCGGCTTTAACCTCTCAGTTAAGCAAGCGCTTCAGCTTTGAAACACATAATTTAAAAGTAAACCCAAGGCTTGAAACACGTTAGGGAACAGCTACAGTAAGTGTGGGCTCATGTACTGTATGAACTAAGTTTGAAAATTACTTCATGGATTTCTTCAAACCATGCTGTTGTGGCATCCAAATAAAACAAGTACATATGGTGGGGGTGGGGCTTAGTCCCCTGAGCTAGAAACCAGCCTTTCATCACCAGTTTGTCGCTCACGGGTAGCAACATAAAACAGTGCTGCTGAAAAATTCTTCCAGTGGAACACAGCCTTTATGAAGAGCTGTGGGCAACCGATAGCAGAGCTATATTGTCCTGATAGGGTTGATTTTCAAAACTAATTAGATTTAGACACTGGGTTTGGAAAGGGGAGAGAAGTATTAGCATAGTCATGCCCAGTGGGACATGGCACAAATATTTCCTTAATTGAGGCTGCTAATAAACATACTTATCTTCCCGGTTACAGGGATAATTTGCAGCAAGCAGCAAAAGGTAACGATAGTTAACATTATATAGTACGTAAATAACACGTGCCTTTGTTGTAAACACGTTGTATGTTGTAAACATCCACTGTTGATTGCCAGGGCACCTCGGCAGGTTTTCATTCTCATCCTTTTGACAAGATGAAGGGTTATTGAGGAAGGGTGCTTGAGCAGAAGCGATTTTGGAGAGAGGGAGGAGGGCGTGATAAAAAGGGAGTTTCAATAGGTCTCAGTGTTACTTGAGGCAGGCTTGACTAGAATTCAAGCTGTAACCTCAGCTCTTGAAGGTGCTTTACAGGGGTTTGAAATACGCTGTTGAGAATCTTTTGGTTCTGCTCTTGACTTCTTGCTGCTGGGAAGCATTTCCTGTGTGAGTGGCATCATCCACCAGACATGCACGGTGAGTTACTATTAATTAGAAGCAGCACCAGGATCCGCTCATGACAGCAACGTTGGGCAAAGATGCAAATGCACCATCTGGCACCTAGTGAAAGAGGCTGGTTGGCTTGGAAGCCAGAAGATCCAGTTTTCTTTCTGATTCTGGCAAAATATTCATGTATGCCTATGAGAAATGCCTTAAGCCTGCCAAGTCTTTGTTTTATACCCATGGAAAAGTAGAAATATTTTGGTTTTATTTGAAAGCAAACTTTTGGGGTGGGTGTAATTTCTGACTGTAGAGTTCCTGGCAGAAAGGGGCCCTTGTCTTCTGACTTCTAACTGTGCTGTTGGTTACCCACCAGTGGTGCAAGGTGTTGGTGGCTATTATGCAGTTCTTAATACTGAAAATAAAAGATGAGGGAAGTGGAAATTGTGAACACACTGATACATGCACAGCATTTAGAGCTGCTCTTAAGGGATACCAAGAGGCATAACTGCTTCTGGACATGTGTTTCCCCTAGTAGACTTAATTGAGTTCTCTGGAACAAGTTATAGCCTAATTGTATCCTGTAGTTATTTTCAGGGTAGTTTTCTAAATCTGA
>NW_010391190.1:65703-67189 GCF_000710305.1 Buceros rhinoceros silvestris | reverse complement strand
TGTTTTCCCTTGCACAATCCTTTGCTTCTAATAAATTGTATATCTGTTTTTCCATGAGTGGGTGGGCTGTAGCAGTGTCTGTCTGCAAAACAAATGTTAACTTGGGATAAATGCAGTAACTTTACTATGAGAAGGTAAAGGCAGAAGCAGTATGTGCAGCATAAATGATGGTACCATCTAGCTTCTTGGAAGTGGCGTGGTGGTTATGATGGTGTGGTGGTTTTCCTAAAAGTCACTGACTGCATGCCCACTTCCACAAAAAAAAAACACACCACCTTATGCTTTAGGTTCCTTATCATCATAATCTTACAGTTCAAGCTCATTTCCCATCCTAGCCACCCCTTCCCACTTAAAAAAGGGCGAAGCAAATAACAACAACAAAATTGGAGCCATCTCCTGTTGATAATAACTTCCAAATGGAAATCAGCCTCAATGGGTTCCTCGCTCTTTAACCCGTTGTCTGCTGGCCTTCCAGGAAATAATTGATGACTGATTGGCCCATTAACCTTTTTTTTTTAAAAAAAAAAAAGTTTGACAGCCTGGACTTGTGTAATGAGGAGGGATTCCTAGCAAAATCAGGTTGATGGCTGAGTTGCTTGCCCCTGAGGATGCAAAATTAGCCCCGCGGGACCTCGTCTGCATAGAAACTGGACACAATTAGTGTAATATCCGGTGTTATTAATGTAGTTTGGAGTAATTGGGCAGGTTGATTTCGACAGGTTGATGGTGCTAAAATACTATTATAGTGGACCTTTCTATGAATAACTGTTAAACATGGAAAACTGTTTAATAAAATTTTGTGATTGGGCTCACAGGGATTTAAATAGCACAACCTATAATTTTACTGGAGAGTAAAACTGAACAATTTCATTCTGCCACCTGGGTTTTCCCATTCTTGTATGCAGCAGTTAAGGACATACATTCACTACTCGCCTTCTGTAGTCATTGCCCTGTGGGTGATGTGGAGCAGACACTGCTGCTTTGTTTCATGGTCGAGCATACCAAAAAAAAAAAATTTGGTGTAATTAAGCAGAAAATGTATTATTGAACACATCTTCAACTGGCACAGTTGCTTTTCATCTCAGCTTTTTAGGGAGTAAACCTGAAGCTTCAGCGGATATCAGGCTGTGACAACTTTTATGTTCTTAATGTATCATCAGCAATGACCGAGTTTTCAGCTAACTTACTGATGAACTGCAAATGTCCTTCCAGCCCAGCCTTAAAACATGCTGCAGCCCTCATAACCCACCATGGGGCCTTATCCAGACAAACTTACTGGTGTGTTATGTGGACGTTGCGATTCCGAGCCTCAAAGGCTGTGCAAGGTCTTTACAGCTTTTGTCATGGTGTCAGCTGGTCTCAGCAGAAAAGGTCAGGAGATGAAACACAGGAGCCTCTCCTTTGGGAAAGGAGACTTGGAGGATAAAAGAGCAGCCACAGGAAATGGCTGGAGGGGTTTCCTGAATTGCACTCTACTTGGCCTCAA
>NW_010391190.1:64853-65665 GCF_000710305.1 Buceros rhinoceros silvestris | reverse complement strand
CGCAGCCACAGGAAATGGCTGGAGGTGTTTCCTGAATTGCACTCTACTTGCCTGAATAGCGGGGTCTGTGTCCTCTGCCATCGGTCTCCTGTAAGCAAGGGAATAACTTTGTGTAACGTTTCTGGAAAACAAAGCTTACAGAGCTACCACTGCGAGGACCATATTGACCATATTTCAACCTCTCTCTTAAACAGTGAGCTGGCTGACTTGCTGAGTTTATTTCTCATAAGCGTTTCTTGGGCAAACCATGTATTTGGTCAGAATTATTGGCAAATAGGAGATAGGAGGATTCAGTGATGCTGCAGCTTGATTGTATATCCTTCTTTTAAGGTCTGGAATTGTAATGCTGGAAAGTCACATAGTACTAAAATGCCAGGATAAACTGGTACAGATCTCTTCACCCAGGTTAGCAAGCAATAGGGCAAGAGGAAACAGCCTCAAGTTGTGCCAGGGAAGATTTATGTTGGATGTTAGGAAAAATATCTTCCCCAAAAGGACTGTCAATCCCTGGCCCAGGCTGCCCAGGGCAGTGGTGGAGTCCCCATCCCTGGAGGGGTTTAAAAGGCCTGTAGATGTGGTGCTGATGGACATGGTTTAGTGGTGACCTGGCAGTGCTGGGTAATGGTTGGACTCAATGATCTTAAGGGTCTTTTCCAGCTTAAACAATTCTGTGATTCTGGGAGTAGTGCAGAGGGACTCTCTGAGGGTATCCCGTATGTACTTCTGAGTATTAGTTACATGCCATACATTCTTCTTGTTGTGCATTGAGAAGTGTGCTGGGTAAGTCTCTTGTCCTCTTGGGTGCCTTTGCA
>NW_010391190.1:56809-64728 GCF_000710305.1 Buceros rhinoceros silvestris | reverse complement strand
TCAGCAGGAGGTGTGGGAAATTCTTGACCTGAGGTGGCAAAAGGGTGGTTTTCTCTAGCAAGAAGCTCCTTCAGCTTATACCAGACATTTGGCTTGGTTTAGTGCCAGTGCATGAGGTTAGGGGAGAGCGGGGCAGGGAAAATACAGTGCAGCCTGGAGCAGAGCTTCAAGTGGAGAAGAGAAGGGCTGAGGGAGAAGGGCGTGAGGGGCAGAAAAGGGTGTGGGGCTGAAAAGGGCCTTTGTGTTTCTGCATATTGCGGGATCCCTGCGGAAACGATACCCATGTCTCAGTACCAGCCACACTGGGTGGTTTATATAGAAGGCTTTTCTAAGCATTTAGCGACCAGCATTTGGAAATCCTTCTTGAGGCGTACGAAGTTTTATTGCTTAATTTCATTGAAAGGCCTAAAAACAGTGAATTTGCTACGCAGGACTCTGGAGGGGGATGCTTCAGGGGGAATTCAGATTTTCATGTTCTCCTCCTTCACCATCATTCCCTGTTACTATGAACGTATGTGTAACTGTAGACGCCTGTCCCTTCCCCACTGACCGGCGCCATGCCACTCCTTCATAACTCGAAGACCATAATGGAGTTGTCCTATAGGAGACAGCACACGGGCTAAACATAATTTCCTTTGTCATGGAGTAGTTTCTTTTACACCTTCCTCATAAACTCTTGAAAGAAACTCTGTTTGATAAATGCGGCTGTTTCCGTCATCTATTCATAGCATTTTGGATAATGATTCTGTTTGGTTTTATCACAGTGGTGCCAAAGTGAAGAGTAGTTACAGCTGTACAGTTGCATCATTTATCTTTCTTTTCCCACTTATCCCACACACTTCTTTTAATTTATTTTTGGTACATCTGCTGCTTCACGCAGCTCCTGCACCTGAAAGTAACCTTCACCTCCATGTTTATTCTCACCTCAAGGTGCAAAGTAACCTGCTTTTTTTTGAGGCATTATTAAAGCAGTGTAAGCACTGGCCTCGCTAGCATGGAGTTTATCAAAGGAAACCAGCTGCCCGACAGGTTGAGAAAATGACTGCCGGTGAGCAGCAGTACCGTCTATAACGGTAGTCCTCGATTTGTCACTTAATCTTCGCATGCTTAGAGACAAGGTAATGCAGGAGTTTCATGGTTCTGAATGTATAAGAAGTCATTAGCAGACAAGCGAATGTAAATGCTCTTTCTAAAGCCCATTATGGCTGATGTTCACCAGAACTTTGTGCTCTATTATTCTTTTCCTTTCATGCTTCATGCCTGCCCTTCCCAATTCCACTTGCTCTGTTTCAGTTCCCTTGATTTTTTTTTTTTTAATTTGACTTTGGTGTCCCATGTGTAGTTAGAGCATGTGTCCATTTAGTTCAGTTCTGCTCATATTTTTATATGCTGCGGTCCTCTGGCCTGAATACTTGTCCTTATAGTCTAGTAGCCCTAAGGATATTTCATTGACCCTTTCTGCTAGCTTCTCAGATCATTTTCTCATCTCCCGTGTTGAACGTGAATGTTGAAAAGGTTGAACTGGTTTTAATCCTGTATTATAACCCAGTGTATTTGTGCTGTAGACAAGAAAATGTCCACATCCCCTTGTAATGTATCTCTGCACGTAAAAAAACTGCTTGAAGGAAGAGGGTGAATTTTGTCACATTTTCTGTATTGTCAGCTGTTTATAGTCCATTCATCTTTTAAGTTATTTTATTACACACTTTGATTTTTACATTATGTAGTTCTTAGCACCTCAGGTTTAAATCTAACTAATGTGGCTTGTTAGCCACTTTGTGTTCAAGAAGGGTTTAGACTTGATACCAAACGCCCAAGCACACACAGGAACCGAGTATTTACCCCAAACCAGTACTTTGTCTGCATAACATTTAGCAAGAAAAAGTAGTGGACCCACAAGTCGTTTTTTGCAGGGTAGTTGAATATATCCAGCCTCAAACCTCAAGTGTCCAGACCTGCGTTTACATGTTACATTGCAGAGATGCTCATCAAGCAAGATCATTTAGGCTGAGCAGTCGATATCCTTAAACTTATTTTTTTTTCTTCCTATCATATGTTTTTTTTCAGAACAAGAAGAAAACTTTGAGTTTATCATTGTCTCTCTCACGGGCCAGACCTGGCACTTTGAAGCTACCACATATGAAGAAAGAGATGCGTGGGTACAAGCCATCGAGAGTCAGATCTTGGCCAGTTTACAGTCATGTGAGAGCAGCAAGAACAAGGTATGGTGCACAGAGTAATCCTGAAAATAAATAGCGGGTGGGTGAACGTTAAGATGAAAGCAAAATCAGGAGCTCTGAATTCTAAACCTGTACTCCTGTGTAACATGTGTTACGCATGTGACAAAGCAGCATTAGAGCTGCAGGTGTATCCCAGATATTTCAAGACAACTAGTCCAGTAGCCTGTTTTACAGTTTGTTTTTTTACAGCAGTTGAATTAATGGAGCTCCGGGATTATCTTTGTTGCCTTTGGTATTGCTCTTGAAGTTTTGACTGAAACCTGGGGCGAGGTCAAGGACTCTCCTTAGGGAGAAGTTGCGTAGTGTAGTCACTGCTGCGTATTCAGGTTGGAGCTCCACAGAAGGCCCTTTAGGAAAAGCATGTTTGGGAGAAGAGAGGAGGCAGACCCAAAAAACCAGCATATTTACTAATCAAGTCTGTAATTAAATCTACTAAGCTCCTGCATGGTAGAAGTTAACTAAACATTCTGGTTGGCCTAACCGTAAATGTGCGGTTTGTTCAGCCGCAGGATTCCGCCATGATGAAGTAATACAAATCACAGCAATCAAAGCATATGTGCAATTTTTCTTTCCTTTAATTACACCGAATTAATTTTTTATGGTTTTCTGCCTTAGCTAATGTAACACAAAGCAAATCCAGAAACAGTTCATTACAGCTTTCTGGGGAAGAAGAACATGGCCTAAGAGGAGCAGGCCTCCTACCTTTCAGTGCTTTCATATGGTGACAGAATTAATTTGTTCTCCTTTCCTGTGGAAAAAACGTTTAAAATCTGAGACTTCTTCAGCCATCGCTCATTTCTGGAAGGGCAGCAGAACTTTTGCTTCTTGAGTCTCTGTGTCCGCAAACTCTTCACTACTAGAGAGCAAGGTGTGGAGTAGTAGTTGAGGGAGAGAAATGAAAAATAATTGTTCGAACTTGTAGCTCCTTTAACATTATCGACCTAAGAGTGGTCTTTAATGATTTTATACTGCAAGGAGGAGAGTCGTATTTTGAAATGAACGCTTGCTTTCATTGCCCTGATCTTCCAGAATAGATCAGACACCAGGAATTATCATTACCATAATGTTCACATTTTGTTTAAAACAAATATTTATTTCCAATTTGTATTTATCAGATGGAGAAAAATCACTGCATTCACGTTTCGTGGATTTATACATTCTGGTATGTGTGATAAGGGAGCACAAAAGAGGATATTTGTACATTAACACTATATAAAAATATTAATACAAAAGAGCATAAAGAGTGGCTGTTACGTGGCTCAGAGAGGTTTTTGTTGGTAAAGTATTACTGAGATCTCAAAACATGTCAGAAGAACTAGCTGGAATAGGAGAGTGCAGTTAGTTGGACAGGTTTAGTAACTGTCCCAATGATAGATCAGGAGGACGTTTCTCCAGATGGCTGTATTTAAGACATGGTCCTCATCCTCCTTAAATCGATTCATTGTAAGGAGTCCATCACTTGCTGCAGCTAACAGTTCTCTTCTCAGAGAGCCCATAAAACAGGTTATAGATGGGTATCTCTATGGGTAGGGCTGAGCTGCTTGTACATTGTGACAGGCTCTCCAGGTCCAAGTAGAGGTCATTGGCAGGTCATCATGGAGAGAGTTTAAAAGGGGGCCGTCTGATTAAATCTGACCTTTTGATGATAAAATGGTTTCAGCTGCTTTTGAAAACCATCCCTTAGTCTTCATTAGCAAAAGCATACACATCAATAAAAGAAATTGATTTTATAAAATAATATTCTTGTCGAATTTATCTCAAGAAGCAAACCTACACTGTGGCTGCTGTTCTTGTGAATAGCATTTTCAAGCTTGATTTTCTTCTGTGTGGTCTCCCTACTTGTTAGA
Organism: Buceros rhinoceros silvestris; assembly: GCF_000710305.1. Classification (NCBI taxonomy): domain Eukaryota; kingdom Metazoa; phylum Chordata; class Aves; order Bucerotiformes; family Bucerotidae; genus Buceros; species Buceros rhinoceros. Next base: position 60,641 of record NW_010391190.1, on the reverse strand, counting down.
ATCCAGACTGGAGACACCAAAATACTGGGAGCTCCTGCACGGGGTGGAGAGACCTCTGGGAGAAGTTCCAAGCTGTCAGGAAACATGGAAGGAAAAAGGCCTGCATGGTTGGCAGGCATGGGCTTGCAGTACCTGAGATGTCAAAGGCTCACCATTTCTTGAGAGGCAAACCAAGGACGTGGAGGTTCCTGGATCATGTTCATTCAACCATGGTCTAAGCTTTGGGGTTTGCCATTTGTTCAGCTGACAGTTGTGTCATCTAATGTCTTTGGGTTCTTATTTGTTGCTCATGCATTTCTTTAAATCTGCGCAGTCCCGCCTGACGAGTCAGAATGAGGCCATGGCCCTTCAGTCCATAAGGAACATCAGAGGCAATTCTCACTGCGTGGACTGCGAAGCACAGAGTGAGTATGCCACGTGAATTCAGAAAACCGGCCTCCTCGGCCGAGGCTAATTCTTGGCAGAGACCTAGGTGAACCCCCACCACAGCCTTTGTCTTTTTTTAGTATGACGTTCTGTATGCGGTTTGCACATTTCTTCTTCATTACGGAGTTTGCTTAATCAGACTTGTTTTAATTGATACTGAATACATGCTGTGTCAGATGCATCCTAATTTTTTCCCCTTGTTGTTTCACATGCCACTTTAAACGTCAGCATTTCTTCACTTTCCTTTGAAGAAGAGGTACAAGGAGTCTGCTGTTTGACATCAGTTACTTCCATTTTCCTCCTGTTTTGTGTGGAGAGGGCACATGTGCCGTGGTAATATTTTCAAAGAGGTACAGCTTGATTGGTGGTTTTTTTGTTTGGTTTTTTTAGGGTTACTTGTCAGAAGAAACCAAACTCATTGCTCGTTATATCTGGATACTAGAAAACTGATTTGGGATTTTTTTTTCCTCCCCTTTGTGTTTCTTTCCCTTTTTTTTATTTTTTTAAAACATAGACTTAGTGTTCAGAAAAGTGTTCTCAAGAACACTTTGAGCTGCAGTTCACCTCACTAACCCTGGCTGAGGTCATTATTCTCATGCTCTTCAGTTCCAGGGGTTTGCAACAAAGCCACCAAAAGGAAGTACTCCTGCTCTAAAGCAATTAGTTGTAGAAGCAGAAGGATTGAGAACTCGTGCATTTTTATTTCTTTGATATTTGGAAGTCAGAACTTTTCTTGTGATTTTTTTTCATAGAAAATGGAATATTCACTTATTATTCTTTGGATATAATTTTTTTTTAAGACTTGCTGTTTAGTATTTTGACTACTGGTCTGAGCCATTCTGACATCCCAGTTAACTTTAAAATGAACGTTCATACGGAAGTACAAGTGCTTTTGCATGACTAATTTGCTGTCTGCATAGTTAGCAAATTAGCTGATTAAAAATAAAGAAGATTTTTCTGTACCATCAAAATTTGCTTCACATACAGACCAGTTTTAGTTGCTGCTTTTGTAAGCTGTCAGATATTCATCTGCTGTCCCTAGGAGAAGGACGAAAAACAAAGGCAGCTGCCCTGTCCCTAGCAGTTCAGCACACAAGGATGTGAGCTCTGGCTCGACCGGGCTTTGAGCACTAGGACTGGGATGCTGTCAAACCCGCTCATTGGCCTGCTGGAGGGCAGGTCCCAAAGAGAAATTACACAGGGACTTTTCACAGACAAAGAGAAATAATAGCAAGTGTGATAAATTAAGGTCTTTACGTTCCACCGGCCTGTAATCCAGCGCGCAATAAACAAGGGGAAATGTCGGTTTGGCTGGTATTTTAACATGTACAGCCCAAAGTGACTCATGTATTACTGTTCTTTCGTACTGACCTGGTACACCAAAGCTTTGGTATAGTTCACGTAAAAGGCACGTAAGATGCTGTGCTGTGTATGAGAAGAACAGGGTCTTCAAGAGACCCAGATGCATATTTAGCTCATTTGAAGTACTCACTGCCGCCTCTGAGCAGCCCATGATGGAGGGTTACTGATTTCTGCTCCACTCTGTCTGTGCAGCTGTGGGTGGCTTTTCCTAGACCCTGCTAACTGGTCACCCAGGCAGAGGGGGATTGTCTGATCCCTTCACAGCAGACGACTTCTCACACCCACACGTGTCATTCTGATGTGTCCGTGATCCGTTTCAGCTCTACCCAGAGTCCATGCTATCCCCCAAGTGTGTGTTTCTCTCCCCAGTCGCGTACAGATCTGAGTGTTTATGCAGCCAAGCTAGGTGTTTAATCAGGAAAATGAGTGTGCAAAAAAGCAACACTTTTTTAAATTATTTTTTTCCTTTTTTTTTTTTTTCATTTCCGCAAGGCCAGATTGCTTCATGGGTCAAGCTGGCCACACATGCATGATGCCAGCAGGAGGGATGTGCCAAGAACATGTTGCTGGGAGAGAGCAGGGTAGAACTGCCCTTTTTGGCAACGGCTCAGTGCTCTGCTGTGTAATCTGTATTTGGGTTATAAAGGGCTATTATATATTTGAATTTTCTGTAAATATATTTGTTTTCTCCTGTAAAAATGTCAAAATTGTTTAATTTATTTAAATTTATGCAGAATTTTAAATAGGCAGAAAAACTATACCTCTATGAAATTTTTTAAGTGTTCAGTTCCTTTTTTTTGTTTTTTTTTTTTTTTTTTGAGGTGGGGGGAGGGTTGGGTGGGGGGTGGTGATTTTGGAATCTCAACTGGAACCTCTTCATTGTTTATATTTTTGGAGATGATTTATGCCCTCTTTGACTCCTCTTGCCATTAGGCCTTCGTCATTTTAAGGCCATTGTCATTCCTTTTGAAAATGTGAGATGTTTCCAGAGCAATATATTTTAAAATATAAACTCACACATGAACTGAACCTCTGCCTGCTGCTTTTTCTGCCAGGCTTTAGTTTACTTTCTCCTCTCCCTTTCTGCCTTGTCTGGGCAAGTCCTAACCCCCAGAGCATTTAGCATCACAAACACCAGCGCTCTTGTGGAAAGCTTGTGTCGTTTGCATCTTCACAAAGCCAGATGTTTGGGACCAAAGGAATATGAGATGTTGCCATCCCTCAGCCCTATTCAAGAGCCGTCAGTCTTCCACTTCAGAAGTCTCATTCTTCCTCTTTCTAGAGCTCTTTGCCTTTTTAGCACTTCATCACAGCACTTTGTCTCACCGGGGAATTTCTGTATGTTAATCAGCAGCAGTGGTACCTACAGCATCTGTGCACCACCAGCCCTCTGGCCCTTCGGCAACCTCAGACTGAAGTTTCTCAAAGTCCTTTTTTTTTAAGGTTCCCATCCCAGAGCAATAGATGAGGCAAAGTGCTCTTTAGGTGCTGGAGTTTTTGCCCAAGATCATCTTGTTTCACGTTGCAAAAGGAAACTGCTGTTGCCTTTTCCCAGAGCGCTGCAGACCCAGTGTGGCCTCCTGTCTGGAGAAGGCACTGAAGATGATCACATTTCTTAGGCAAACCCAGCTAAATTTCCACCCCTGAAGGATTAGAGGTCTTCCAGTCTTACTGGTTAAAGAGCAATGAGAGGATAAATATAAAGATATTTTATAATATTCAATAATTATTTAATAATTTGTAATAATAATCAATATACCTGGAGAGTGTGGAATGGAAGGTCTTTTCTGTTGTAGCAGGAAACAGGGAGAGCTTTAAGAGGAAGAGGCTCATCAGGAGTTTTCCAGTCCAGGAGTCTAACAACTTACTGTGGTGTGTTTTGTACTTGAGGTCCCAGCACTGCAGTAAGAAATTGGGTGGCCCTGGCAAGCCTGCCATACCTGTGACAAGATTCAGTTTTATATGCACAATAGAAAAAAAAACTCGTAAAGAAACTTAACTCTCTCTTCTGCTGCAACTCCACAAAGATGTCTTCGCCCCTGTT
>NW_010391190.1:47199-56685 GCF_000710305.1 Buceros rhinoceros silvestris | reverse complement strand
CTTTCCCTGGCTCTTCTGCTCCTCCATTTCAAGATTCCCTCTGCTCAGCCTGGAGCCATCTTATTCATGCTGAACTCACTAGGGCGTATCATGGCAAAGCCTTTCATCAGCCACCTCAGGTCCAAAGGGGTGAAGGAGGTGGTGGGGGAGGAGGGGTTGAACTCCTAAAAGAGCTGTTGCAAAAGCTTCAAATGATCAGTCTGATTGAGGTGCAAGTCAAAATAGGGAGGAGGTGTTTAGAGGAAGAGAACTAAACACCTTTAGCAATATGGTCAGCCAAAAATTGCTATGTGGTTACATTCAGTGATGTAAAAAAGTTCATATTTTGCTTGACAAATTGTAGGTAAAACAAAGAGGGGAGATGAGCTTTATAGCACCTCTAGGTGCACTGAATGGACTTTTTTTTTTCTTTTACCATCAAATCCAGTCTGTGCATACTGGAGGAAAGTCTGCCATGTGCTTCTGACCATCCTCCAGTTCCAAATTGCTCTGAGCATCAGCAGAAAAAGGGTCCTGATTTTTTTATCATCATCTGGTTCTTTACAGTATAAATTGGTGATAACAATTTTCAAGCACAAGCTTTTAAAAGGCAAGAGGAAGATGCAGATAGGAGCAGCGAGTTGCAATTTCAAGGGGCATTCTTGAGCATGTACAAGTAGTTCACAATAGCTTGCTTTAATTATCGGGGGATAGTGACTTCTGTCATCTCGCACATATCCTTTTGAGAACAATTTTTCATCTGCCCACACTGAAACTGGTGTCAGAAGTGACATCATGTCAGGGTTTTCCCAGAATCTGCCGAATGCTGCCACTCGTCCAAGCTCCTCATTAGAGCCCTGTCTTGCTCCGTGTTACCCAGTTATAGCCAAGATCAGCAAGTCCGGTTTTTCACTGGATATCTATACTGAGTTCAACTCTTGCCTGTCCTAGTTTGCCACCTTCAAACTCAGCTGTGTGTTGTCAGATTGTTGAAATTTAATATACTGTCTTGGCAAAATTTCATATAACTTCTTGGTTATCGCTTTGGTGGATTACTTCAGTCGTACCGGCGCCGTCAACTGGAAGTGGGAGACTACTTTAAAAATCTATTCAGTAAAAGAGACACCTGATGCACTTGAAGTAGACGGAGGTGTTTGGGAGGTCCTTAACAGCAGTTCTCTTAGAATAATTGGAAAAACGTTAATCAGTATTTTTTCTCTTGTTTCGTTCTGAGTTTGTGCTTCTTCGAGCTCATTGCAGTTCTTATTTGTGTGAAGATAACCCTGACCTTTGCAGGTGGGGATTAGAGGTTACATTCTGAGTCACAGTTGCAAATTTTAAATTATTATCTGTTCTGTTTAAGCTTTTACTGACAAATTAGTGTTTCGGGATTTTTAGTGTGTTTCAGATACACTGCTGTTTCCCCCACTGGCAAGACTCTGAAACTGGTGGAGGTGACTTCAAGAAATACGCAGGAAAGGAGTTTGTGTTGGTAGTCTTGCCAAAGACTGAAAGCATGGCAGGAGTTTTGTCTCACCTTATTTTTTTTTGAGATCTGAAATACTATATGTTCTTAGAAAAGACTTGGTGTGCACAGGAACTCTTTAAACAAAAGATGCTCGGGTGAAATAAGATGGGGGATTTTTCTTGTTGGGGATATTTTTCGTTTTCTGAGGACTCACTGAAAAATGTCAAGCAATCCTTTCAAAGAAACATGGGACTTTGCATTTAAAATTATTTGCTTTCCTTTCAGATTTTTTCATCCAAATGTGACATGGCAAAAAACTAGAAAACATTTCGTTTACTCGTATTTTTGCTGCCAAAAATAACTTTTCAATTCTGGGTTACATAAGGCAGAAATGAGTCTTTAGATTAAATTTCCCCGAATGGAAGGAGACACTGGAAATTCATTTTCTAACAGGTCTAAATTTTATTTAGATGTGAATAAAAATGCCTGCCCTTTCAATTAATCACCATTTTCCTGATTGGCGCTTGTGATAGCCTTCTGGTTCTTCAGGGGAGGCCCAGGGTGAGGTGAGAAGAAAAGAACTGACAGCGGGATGGACAGGTGGGATGCCACCAAAAATTCCTCCCGTACATCGTCTTTCATTGCGTTTGTTAAAATGAATGTTTGTTGGAGAGAGGGAGAGTCATACAAACCTAGATTGAAATAACAGAGGGCAGTGACAAAAAGTGAACCATCTTGGGAAATGACGTTCAATTTCCCAGCTTTTGTTAGGTTTGTCACAGCCTTACCGTTTGCGGGGTTATTTTTCGTGTGTGTATGTGTGTCGGTGGAATCCTTCTGGCTCGTACACTAAAACTGGGACTGTTCCAAGTATCACATTTTCATCTTGGTACTTACTTCCCTGATCCTAGAGATGACAACATACCCTGTCGTGTGTTAGATGTAAAACCCGTATGTAGGTGATGGTATAGATGGTTATTAAAGGAGTTCACGTAATAAGCAACAGAGACATTGTCACACTCTTTTTTTTTTTCCTTCTTCTTTTTCCCTTGTAATTGACTACAAGTGGCTCTAGATTCCCGAGGAGGGGCTTTCTCCAGTACTTCATCATCAGCTGCCTGCTACCACATTTACATTTTCTTTGTTTGATGTTTTCTCTCTAATTCATATTTTTCTTTTGACTGAAGGTGGAATGATACATCTTTTGAGACCTCTCTCCACAATTTCTTTTACTCCTTGAGGGTTTCTCAGAAGGGTTAGTATCTCCACAGGGCAAAACTGACCCTTCTGGAAGACCTTCCAGCTGTGCTTTTGGACAGGACACCTGCATTTTTTTGTTTTCCTCTGGAGCCACAATCTTTATTCACAAACATCAACTAGGAAGTTTTGTTAGGTGTTTCATTGTACTAATTGCTTTTGTCCCTTTTCCCGTAGACCCCGACTGGGCCAGTTTGAATCTGGGAGCCCTCATATGTATTGAATGCTCAGGTATACACCGAAACCTTGGCACTCACCTCTCCCGGGTCCGCTCTCTTGACCTGGATGACTGGCCTATAGAGCTCATCAGAGTGATGTCATCTATTGGGAACGAGCTGGCAAACAGCGTCTGGGAGGAGAGCAGCCAAGGGCATATGAAACCTTCGCCAGACTCCACAAGGTAGGCTTTCCTACTCCATCTCTCTGTGGCACGCAGCGGGCAGGTAGTATTTGATACTACGTGTGGCCAAGGCTGCGAGCTATGAGCACATAAATCCTCATTGTGCCTTTTCAGTCAGAGATGGTAGGGTGTTACCACATTTTATAGCATGGACTTTTGAAATACTCCCCTGGAGTACACCTTGTAAAAATCATTTTGTATATATATCTTCACTACATGCCCAGGAAGAACGTGTGTCAAAAGTGGGGGGTGGTAGTGGGGGTGTAAAAAATTGAATGACCCCGTTACTTTTTCACTGTTGTGAAGGTTTCTTCAGCAGCTGTACAATTTTTTTGTTTGTTTGATTGACTGTACCAACAAAACAGTGGGAGATTGAAACCTCCCACCTGGTCGTTTCTCAATCTAAATTATATTGTAATGTGTTTCTTTGTTTCGGTCAGCCACAAAGTTCCTGGCTCTTGGACTATCAGTTTGTGGTTAATGATTTGCCTTCACCCAGGAATTTGAACCCAGCCGTCAGGGCTTTGGGTTCTCATCTTGAGATCCTGATCACCATGGACTTGCTTAGGTTTTTTTATGTGATATATGTGAAACCATAGGTTGGGGTGGGGAGTGGGGTGTTTACCTACCTGTCAGAGCTCCACACAGTCAAAATCTTCTTTTTGCCATACATTATCCTACCAAAAGCCAAAGGTTTTTAATGCTTAATTTATCCGATCAGTGTCAAAGAAAGATGTTTTGAAAATACTTTCCTGATTATAGTAGATTTGAGATGCAAGTGCTACTAGTTATAACTGAGGTATGGGCTTGGGGGAAGCTGAGTGACCTCTGGCAGAGTGCGTTTCAGCAGGGAGGTTCAGGCGGGAGGAAGACCCTCTGGATTTCCTTGCACAGCTGGGCCAACCTTTGAAGTTGTCTTCAGAAGTGCTTTATAGTTGTCTCAGGGTGATCTCCAGGGGAGCAGCCGGTGTCCGAGCACTGCTCGGTCCCCAGGCAGCAAACGGCACAGTCGAGGCTTAGCTCTCCGTGTTTGCCTCCTGCCTATGAGGGGAATCAGAGTGAATTACATTCTGATTTTGTTGATGTGTATCTCTGGGTCTTGCTTTTCCCAGTACAAGATTAAGCGAAATTATAACCTGGGAGTATACACCTGGGCCACCTCCTGTGGTGTAGGAATCGGTTTGTACTGTTGTCCGTAATAAAGTCAATTCTTTCTTATTGCATTATTTCGTTAGCACTGAAAAATGAATTTGTGGTGCCACCTTTGGTTCATCTTCGAGAATGAAGCCGGTACATTAATCAGGCTACTTAGATGAATGACTATGCATATAAAAGTGTTCCGGGAGACATACGCAGAGGTTTTGTTCGTATATAAGCTGTATGTCTGTATACACGTGTATATTATTAGACAGCTAATAATGACAACTTAATCAGGTAGAATGAAATCAATTTATTGCTGCCTTTCAGTCATTAGGATTACTTTAATCGAGAGATCTTATATTGTTACACCTAACATATGTTGCTTCTTACTACTGAGGTGAGCGGGAGAGATACTTCAATTCTAAATACTTGAAAGGAAAAGGCTTACACTCAACTGGATTTTTATTTTTTAAAAACCACAATATTTTAGTATTCATGTAATAAAAATATTATCATAAAAATTCCAAAATACATGTGACTGATGAAAAGAGAGCTATCCCTTTGAATTACAATCACTATTTCATGTTTGGAATTGAGTTTTACTTATAGAAATTAGCTTTGCTCTATTTGTAATTCATGCTGAGGGCTTATTTTAATTCTTCTTTGTCTCCATACATCTTCATATTTATATTCAACTGCTTATGTTTGTCAGTGACATAACCACACTTTCTTTCCTGCACTATAACATTTTTGGACAAAGAGATTAATTTTATAACTGCATTTCCAGCTATGTGTCCAAGTGCACATGTACATGATGGAAAAGCTGTTAGAAAAAATAGAATTAAGATTGTGTGAAAATTTTCCTGCAAAGCAATTGTAATCTCGTTTTGCTACTCCTATTTTTTCCGCTGTTTGCAGCGAGGACTGAAGTGCTATTTTTCACATAAATATCCGAGAGGTCTGCTTTTTCACAGTGTGTGCCTCTTTTTGTACTTTACTTTGGTCTCTGCCAACATCATAATCCTTCTGTCCAAGATATGTCAAGAAAATCGGAACTGTGCGTTCCATTTTTGCGCTGCTGTTTGTGGTTTTCCTGAGGAATCCTACCAGAAGCAGCTACAATGAACCCAAAGTGCGGTTAAACAAACCAGCCTTTTTTTGTGGTTGAGGGACTGAAGGGGGAAGAGGTAAGGTAAGAAAGTAAGCCAGTAGAAATACAGTGGGGAGCTGAGGTTTGGAGTTCTGGAGAAGGGATGGAGAGAGTCCAAGGATATGCAGAGATCAGGGAAGAAAGAAGCCTTCAGCAAAACTCCTAAAGGAGAAGAGAGCTGAAGCTGGTGTTGGGGGATGTTCCTGCCCATGCTGGTAGGCTCTAGGATCTGCTGGAGTCTGCTATATGCAGAGGTTCACGTACTCAACATGCTCCTGCTTTAGTGATTTCTCTTTTCACCAAAGCCCCATCAGGTGGGAGAGGACAGAATTCCCATGTTTTCCTTCAAGCTTCTCATTAACTTGTTCTTATCCCTGTTGCCTTCTGCAGCCCCACTTCCTCTGTCTGTCCTGCATAGTGCTCCCATTTTCAGTCCCACTCATGAGTCCACCCTCCATGGCTTTCTACACCTTTGCTCAGACTTTCAGTCTGTGCCTGCAGACAAAGTGTTGGAAAAGCAAGTCATAACCGTTCCCCCAACTGAGTCAAAGGCCTAGCACAAAGCATCAGTAGAAGACCTTAGATAAATACAGTCTTCTCATGTGTTTCCTGATGATAGCTGTGTCTTTTAACTCATTTGTCTCCACTGTGCTCCCCCTCAAAGCACCAAAAGTTGTCAGCACAGTGATGGACCCTCTGTTAATAGACACTTCTGAGGGTATCAGGCCTGTGTGGATTTCACCATTTTGTGTTGTGTCTTTCTATTGAAGATGAAGCCATCAGTGGAAACCCACAGGCTTTCTAGGGGCAAAAAAAGGGTTATTGCTGCTCCACAGATACTGAATCTGTTGGGCTGGAAGGCTCAAGGAGCTGGACTAGAAGAAATCTGGAAGTCTTGACATGGCTTCAGAAGCAAGCCCTTCAGCTTGGGGTAAGCCAGCACTGATCACTGACTGATTGCAGTGTCATCCCCTGCGTTTCTGTTGAGTAGAGGGAAGGATGGGGAGTCCCAGGGAGACCGATGTTTTGCAGGAGGGATTGTCAAATGGCTACTGTAGGCCATGGCATAATTAAAGAGTGTTACTCAGGAAAATGTCACCAGTATTTATAGAAATAGATCCATGCTAGGCTTTGAGTACAGCTTGTGTTTTTCATTTTGTGCACTAAAAAATAAACGTAATCAAACTTAAACCATGTTAAATACACCATGCTGCTGTTCTTTCCTAGTCCACTCAAATTCTCTTAAAACTCTTTGTCCAAGAAAGTCATGGGGAAAGATAAGCAGCCTGGAAACACATTTTGAAGGTTGGAAAGGTTCTTAGTGTGGACTCAAAGCCTGAGAGTTTGTAGCAAAAGGCATCGCTGAGATTACTTTCATCAAGGATATATTGCCCAGGTATGTCCTCTGATGTGAACACATGCCAGGTCTCATCAAATCTGAGAGGCAGCTTATAAAATAAGCAGATCTCCAGGTCATTTGGTGCCTCTGGATCAAAAGCAACACCTTGGATGGCCTCTAACATGAAACTGGAAGGCAGCACAGGTTGTGGGAGCACCAGTGCAATGGGATCAATCCCCAAGGAAGCAGTGTTGAGTAAAACAGTAGTATGAGGCAAAGCTCAGACTGATGGTGTTGGTGTGATTACTGGGCGGGAAGAGGAATAAGCATGAGCTCCTGGAGAGCCTGAAAAAGTTGGCGAAGTGGCAGAAAACCCAATCACAGGCTTCTACGTGAATGTGAAAGGGAAAGGGGACCAGCTGGCCTCTAAGCGGTGGTGGCTGTGGGTCCCTGATTAGGTCAGCTCGGAAGGCTGGTAATTGGTTCCAGCAATTACCAGCAGCCCTGAGAACCTCTGCTCAAACTTCGGGAGCCCTGTGACAAATTGAAGCTGACTGCTGGTGAAGGAGTATCGACTTCCCATTTCTAAACAGGGGGATCATTAGTCAAGAAAAGCATCTTTTAATTACTCGCAGGAAGAAAAAAAAAAGAAGGGAAAAAAGGACAAAGATCTTTCAGTATAGATTCTGCAACAACTGCTGTTTTTTGTCCAAGTGTATTCAATATTAAATTTATTGTCTTGGGGGGGTTGGTGAGCGGGCAGTTTGCCTGCGGTCCCTCCTTCGGTAATGCAGGTTTAATTTGGAGTGAGAAGTCGAATTAGAGTAGATCAATGTTGTGACGATTAACTGGGTCTGGGGGTGAGATCAGGATTTTCCCCTCTAATTACTATTGATATGGTTTAAGCACACTCTTAAAACATTGATTCGAAGTGGTGCGACACAGGAGTAACCCAGTGGGGCAGGGACAGAACTGCTCCAAGGAGGAATGTCGGAGATGTGGTGAAGCCAGCTTGGGGAGTCTGTGCCGTGTTTTGCCTGGGTCTTTTGCACCATTACGTTTATCTCCAACCAGATATTTAGCTTTTTTCTGGACACCTCATGTGCTTTGCTTTCTCCACATACTGTTCTTGCCCATGTGGCTTCTGGTTTGCAGACTTGTTTGCCACCATTGACTTTCTCAGCTGTTGTTGGCCTTTTCCAAATGAGACGAACTGCTACCATCCCTCTGCCTGCTCCAGGAGGTGATTATCTACTCCCTGGCCCTCACCCTCTTTCTCTGAGCTCTCAAAGTCTCCATCTCTGTTTCACTAGGAGTACTACGAGGTGCCAGCAGTGAGGCCACCTCCACCCGCTGGAAGCTGCTGGCCAAGAGGAGGGAGGGCAGTGTCATGTCCAGGCACCATCTCAGCCATGTTTCTTGTTCTCCCGCTTAAGCAATGTTGGCATTAGCTATGTGCAACCCTTAAAGTTGAAGGGCTCCACCACGTTGGTGTGTTTTTGAGAGTATTCCTGAATAGGAAGAACCTCCATCTCCATTAAAATGTATTTTTAAAGTGAGGAATGAGCGGTTGGTAGAAGCTCTGGTGAAGTTTTAAGCTCTGAGGCAGCCCGCAGCGGCAGCTCTTTAAACAGAGCTTGGAACACCGGCTGCAGTTTTGCTCGGGTAGTCTGTTTGCATGGCAGTCACCCTGTTGGTTCTGGTTACAAAGGTTATACGAAAATAGAAAGGTTCTCAACACTGTCCGAGAAGGCTGGAGTAGGGAAACGACAGTGTTGGGACTTGACTTTCACCTTTGACGTAAGATCCAGTTTGATCCGTTGCTCACTAATGAACTGAATTTAAAGGTGTCAGAAAAAAACATTATGCAGCTCGGCTATATTTATCAGACTTCTACAATCCGAAGCTGCAGCCTGGCTTGGGTTCCGAGGCTTGTGCCCGCTATGCTGAGCGTGCACTGCTTTCTGGGCAATAACTGGGGAGTGAGTGACTTCTATGAAAATATGAAACCGTGCCTTCTACCAAAAAATTAAACCATGCTTCCTTTACTCATAAGGATAATTATTCCTTCATCATAGACAGTACAGAAAAAGGACAAACTGTGTAAAGATCCCGGTATCGTGAATCTTGAAAGGATGCTCCGTTTCATTTCTCTCTCTCTCTCATTTCGTGTTCGTTTTGGCCATCAGATTGCTGTTACAGTCCTGTTGGTCTCCGATTCCTGGCATAAGGCTGCAGCGTTACAAATGGGGCCTGGGGGAACATCAGTACCTCTCTATCGGCGATTGTCAGGTCTGGTTCCTTAGCGGTTCTTGGCCTGATGAGGTCAGTGTTTTGTGCCTTTTGAATGCTCCTCCATGCTTGACACCTTTCCCATTTCAGGGGTGGGGGAAGGGGTCTTTTAAAAATAAAAAAAATAAAAAAAAAAAAAAGGTTTTATTGTGAAGGGCTGACCAGAACCCATCTGCAGTTGGGTGGCATCTGCTCCCCACATGTCACTTCCCTCATTAACAAGCAATTGAATTAATTAAATGCTACTCAGAACACGCATAACAAGCTACCGGCAGTGTCCAAATTAGCACTGATAATCAAGGATGATTTCCTTTATTATCCTGCTAAGTGGTGTGCAGGCTCTGATCTCCCTGTCTGCCCTCATCTATTTACATACCCCCAGCTTCTGCCTTTAGAAGCTGAGGTTATCTTACCTAGTTAATTTGCCACGATCACCAAGCATGGCGGATTGATATTCCTGC
>NW_010391190.1:46636-47010 GCF_000710305.1 Buceros rhinoceros silvestris | reverse complement strand
TCTCCCCCTTTCCTTCCTCCCCAAGCCTGGTCCTTTGTATCTCAAGCTCACTGATAAATTAAAAGCCACCCCTGTGGTCTCTCAAGTGAGTAATAGAGGCAGAAATTTCATTTTGCAACTGGCTGATTTAATGATCCAAAGGGTAATTAATGGCCTGATTATCTTAATGTTAAATATGTCCGGCAGCAATTACTGTGACCTCCCGCTTGTCAAGGTCCAGGCTATGCTCTTCTTTCAATTAAGTTCTCTGGGGCTTAATGGTATGAATAAACTCCTCTGATTCTATCATTCCGGACTCTGAGATTTAAGCGAGCTAGGGGCTCGTTTGGAGTTTTAATCAGCCCGTCTTCTACTTGAGCGATCAGAGTTAACAA
>NW_010391190.1:5008-46519 GCF_000710305.1 Buceros rhinoceros silvestris | reverse complement strand
CCCCCCCCCCCCCCTTTATATTTTTATTATTTTTTTTAAGTGCTCGGAGGGAATTTTGTTGGCTGCAGCGGCAGCTTTGCTGGGCTAGTCTCTCCCTATATAAATTATCATGTGAATGCTGCTGTTTTTCCATTTGACAGGCTTAATTAATTGGCAGGAGCGCCCGAAAATGACAGTGCCACTAATTGCAACTCCAAGTCCATTTCTGTCATTGCGGCACGCTTGTCAGCGGGCATGCCCCGCTCCTCGCCGCGGCCGGAGTTTGTTGACGTTTTCCATTTCGGTTTTCACATCTCGTCGGGGAATGTGATGGGATGTGATAGCCCAAGATGTGCCTTTGGGTTTTCCAGGCATGCAGTTTGTGTGCAAGAATGACATTTACTGCCAATAAAGTTTAGACAGCTGGACTTCTTCCGACCCAACAGCTGCTGGGGGACTGAAGATTTGACTTAAGACATTTCAGCAAGTCCTGTGAATGGGGAAGGCTTTGGGAAGGAATTAATAAAAAGGAATAAAAAAACCCAAACCACCACAAACCCCAAAGTAACTCACTTCTGTACTGCCTGGTGACTGAACTACACTGAACAGCACGTCTCCCATTGAGCTGGAGTTATATTAGCTCTGTTTCGGACAGCAGATATTTCATAAAGATAATGAGGAAAATGTATAAATTACTAGTTACAGGAGTATTACATTTTCAAACGCACACATAAATAAGAAGACTGATTCATTGCTGCCAGCAAACTAAAACCTTTCCCTGTCACTTACCAGTAGGTTCCAGGAAATGTGTCTAGTAAGAATAACTGAAGGAAATTGGGTGGCAGCTGGTCAGATTTCACCATTTGGAGGCCTCAGAAGCTCCAATGCAATACTCCAAAGGTGAAGGTAGTAGTAGGAAGACCTGGCTTAGTGTTCTTGTAGCTTCTTGGCAGACCTTGTCATCCAGGAGCTGATCCGGTAAAACACTGGTGCCTGTGTCGTGGTGTGGGAGATGCCTGGATGATTAAAAATCAAAACGTAACAACAACAAAAAAAAACCCTTGACCTCAGTTGTCCAAATTAATGAGCTCTGGCAATAAAATGCTCCCTGATTCAATTGGATGTTTCTTATATGCAAATTTGTCTTTGATAAAAACTCAAATACATTGTAAACAGAAGCACAGTTTGCAATTATTATTATAATCATTATTCTCCTCATTGCCTGTGAAAGGGAAACCTGCAAAGGAAGTATTTCTGCCGCCTCCTGCATTACACATTTGCTAAAAAGCAGAGGTGTAAAAGCCACAGTACTATTTTTTTTTTATCTGAATAGCATAAGCACCACTTGATTAAATTCTCTGAATTTTTAGATTATATTTGTGTGTGGATTTGGTACGCTGCGTGGACCCACACAGCCCATGAGTAGCTTAGATTTCCATTTACACTGTGTTTATAGTGTCGTCTTTTCATGTTAGTTGGCTTACCAGCTGTCTTCTGGAGAGTGCTCCAGTATTGCTGGTGTAGTCTAGAGTTTTTGGACAGAAGAGCCAAAGAAATCCTTGTTGCTTCTGTCTTTTTTTTCATTTCCTCTGACATCTCTCGTGTATTAGGCTATCCATAACATCTATTTGTTGTTCATCCTTTGAAAGGTGTTTTTGAATAGGACAAGGGAAAGTGGTGTGTTTTGGCCTTGCTTTGATACCTGCTAGCTAAGATATCGTCTAGCTAAGCCACTGAGACCCTTCCTCAAGCCCAGATTTTACAGGCATGATGACAATAATGAAGATCAGAGTTGTGGGCCAGATGGTCACGCTCTGAATACTTAGCTAAAGGTAAAAAGAAGGGAAAGGCCTTCAAGGAGCCTTGAAAGAGAAGACAGGTAGCTTTGCTTTCCTACAACAGAGGAGGAGGAAGGCAACAGTTCCTATTTTAGCAGCTTTTTGCCATTTTCTTACAAGTTTTGTGACATGGTAGATTTTTCCCATAACACGTCATCCCCAGGAATGGTGAGAAACGCTCATCCCTTGTTTTTGAAAAAGACTTCAGCATTGATGAAAAAATTGCAAACCCACTCTGAATACACCCAGAAGACAAAAGGAAAGACATCCTTGAGTGTATTAAGCTTACAGATCAGAACTGCTTGAGGACATCTTGCCTCTTGAGGTTTCTGCAGTAGGACAGGTGATGGAGGCTGATAAGTTTCACCTTGGAGGTACAGTCAATCCAAGGTACCTTTATTATGCTGGGATTCTTGACAATTTTTGGTTCTATTTTTGTGTGCATTTGGCTGCCACGGTGAAAAAGCACCGAGTTAAGCTGAAATTTCGTAAAAAGAAGTTGATGAGCTGTTACACTTTGGGAAATCTAGGATTTGAGACCACGACTCAAGCAAGGAGGATTTATTTCTATTGTGTGAACAGTGATGACTGAGGCAATGGGGAGATACATTGGGAAAACAGTATTTGCAAGTCAATAGTCAGGTGACAGGAAAAGTGGTGATTTTGTTTGTTAGAATAAGAACCAGTTGGTTGGTTCAGTGCCTGTTCTAGAAGTCTCAAAATAGTGTAGGATCTTGGCTTCAAACTTGATTTTCAGTTTAGGCATGGACTGGTTATTCCTTGGTTTGTATTAGTTCTCTCCCCAAAACCTAGCAGAGCTAGAGAGTGTCTCAGATTTGAAGACCAAAGGGTCTTCACTGTGACTTCACATCTGCTTGGCCATAAGCTACTCGAAAAGTTCAACACAGAACTTGCCAATAGAGAGATAACCATAGCTGTGTTTGTTAGAAGCCATTTGGGGCAATGTTTAACTGTGGTACTACTACAGAGGAATGGAGGAGCTAATTAGAACAGAGCGTTTAATTCCAAATGAGAAATATTGCATTTATAAATTGAGGGGATTGGCTTACATCAAGCTAATGGCCAAAGGCCAGGACTACTTAAAATTTGAGTCAGATGCCAGCCACTGCAGGTTAGTCTTTCCCCAGAAAATTCCTTGATACCGTTATAAGCATTTAGAAAGAAAGTAGAAGTGAGACTCAATCGCATGCCACAGCAAACTCAGCCATTACAAAAGATGGATGATGGCACTTATGTGACAGTGACATTTCTCGTCCCTTGGTGACTAACTGCAGCCCAGAATCCCTGCAGACTTGTAAAGGGACAGACCCATAAGCAAATGCCGCATTTCAGTCCAGACGCCAAATCAGGATGATGGTTCGCTTTTCTGCAGAAGCGCAAAGACAACCAGCTACATCAGTTTTCTCTAGGGTCTTGAAGATACCTGAAAGGCTTTTACAGAGAAAGAAGCATCAGACTTAGGTAGTGTGCTGACCTTCCACCCTGTGGTCCCTTGCACTACTTAGATAGTGTCCTGCCCTTCCACCTGCTGTCCCCTTCCACCCTGCAGCCTGTGTGAGCCCTGTAAAGGAAGCCGTGGGAGTTTGTGGCCAGGACGAGAGGGCAGATGGAGGCCGGTCGGCTCTTCCAGCAGCAACCCACAGCTAGAGCACGTCAGGAGTGAGGTGAAATAGCACCCTGCTGTTGCTTGTTTGGATCAAAATACAAACTGATGGTGAACAGTTGTGGTGGACTCTAGACTACATTTTCTCCCTGATACATTTTGAAAACAAAAATCAAATTTGCTGCCTTGCTAAGCTTAGAATTAGCCGTATGGACTGGAGATTGAAACAGAGCTAAGTGTGAGATGTTATTTATGGTGCGTATTTCAGCTATATAAGATGAAATACCAGAATTAGGAGTACAGTGGATGCAGCTTTACAGTCTGAGATGGGGCAAGCATGGTGCAGGGTAGTATAAGAAACCCCAACCACCACCAGAAACACGATTAAGCTCATGTACTCCTTATTTTCAGGAGTAAGCATCTATCCAGTTGGGTGGGTTTATACTGGGATACTTCTGTCACTCCAGGAGCAACTCCTTGTTTGAGAACACAGAAATGATTGAACTTTTCAACAGAACATTTGCAAGGGAGTATATTTACATTAGCCAGGCTTATCTGAATCCATTTTTTATCATTTACACTGAAATTTGTTCATGCACATATCTGCTACTCCAGAACACCTGAGGAATAAATATGGAGAGTTTCATCTTAAATATGGCAGGCTAAAAGCAACTGAAAAATGAAATTTACTGTAAAAAAAAATGGGGCAGCGATCTTTGCCCTCGCTGTCTCTAATAGTAGCTATTTTATCAGTTATTTCCAAAAGCAAAAGCATCCAACACTTGTGTTGCTGTTGAAATTCAGGCATTTGTGAGGCTGAAACTTGTAATAATAAAAAGGCCAAAAAAAAAAAAATTGAGCAAAAAAAAAAGCCAAATGCCAAGCATCAGCGATGGCGAGGTCCTTCGGGTCAGATCCAAAGGCTCATCTATGAGATGCGTGCAACTGCAGAAAGGATTGTAAGTTGCGTGCTTGCTGCTGCTGAGGAACTCAACCGAGCTGCTGAGCAGTCAAGGGAAACATCCAGTATGTTTAAAAAAATACGTATTTTGTTAGAAAGAGGTGCTACCTAAAACACTTTATTTTAAGCAAAAGCAATTGGTGTTTAACCTGTTCTTTTCATTTCTCCTGCCCTCAGGTCCTGGCTGTCTCTCTGTGTGTCAGGTCTCCCCAAACACGGCACGGTTTAACTAAACATGTAATTCAAAGTGGTTGCTGTGCGTGGCATAAGCGCAGTTGCTCTAAAGCCAGTTTATTCCTGGTTTGTGCTGCTCCAGCTTCATTATATAAATTATTTTTAACTTTCCTACATGCATTTTCTGCTGATAAAGAGATAGATAAACCATTTGTGGTTAAATACAAGGACAGGCTGTCTCTGGTTGGGCTGAGAGGATGGGAAGGTGGTCCTCACCTTACCTTTTTCCTGGGCTTAACTCAGATGGGGTGTCACAGACAGGTCATGTTGCATGGGCGACAAGCTTTCGGTAGTGGTCACTGGTGATGGTGTTAGTAGCGTTCCTTCCTCCTCCCGCGTTGTTTTGGAGCATTTCAGCCGTCGGAGGTTGTTTGGATGGCAGATCGCTTTGTTCTAGTGTGTGGTACAGCGGAGGAAAGAGCGTACCTAAACCCTGCAGTGGCCATGCTGAACAGTACTTTAAAAAAAAAGCAGTGCCTTGCCGTGCTACTGGTGGCTTTGCTGGCCGGTGACACTAGGCACAGACACAGCAGCATGCCTTTGCTTTGGTCGTGGCTACAGAACCTGCAGGGCTCCATAACAGTAACTGTGACCAACTTTCTCTCTTTTGTGATTTTTTTCCTTTTTTTCCCCTTTGTTTAAGACGGAGCTTTGTTTCTGGCTCTGCAGGAAGCTGGTAGCCTATGGCAAGGGACTGGGGAGATAAGACTTCAGTAAGATAACTAAATGAAAAGGGCAGCAGTGAAAAGATGGTGCTGGCTTTTGACTGGACTGAAACTTGATATACACATCAGCCCAAATACAGTTTCCCCACAGCTCTCAAATATTATCCATTTGTCAGAGGCAGTCCTCTTTCTGCTGGATTTTTAGATGAGCAGGTGCTGGGAGCGGGGGAGCCAGCAGTGAACCCCTGAAAGAGAAGAGTGACCGGAAGAAATAAGACCACCATCACTCCAGCTTTAAAGTAATTAAATAGCAGGCTAGAATGTGTCGAGGTGAACACAGGTGACGAATCGGAGCCTTTCGAGGGTAGGAATTAGAGGGAAATGAATCGCCTTACTGTGCCTATTAACTAGATTGTGCAGACAGTGCAAAGTCCTGTCGCTGAAGCATTTTTTGTGCGAGTCTGCAGAGATGTACAGTAGTGAGAAGAAGCCATCTCTTCGTAATTGGTAAGCCTCAAAAGGTACAGATGGGATAGGCTTCAAAAAGTCTTCATGCTGAACAGATGATTATGTCATGGCCTAGAAATCTCCCAGCTAACTTTTCCTTTTCCCTGAAAGATTTAGATTTTCCTGGTTTCATCCAGGTCAGAATTTCTAAGTGATGTTTTTGTTGTATTTTCATTTCTCTACAGCATCTTCCAGACTTGGAAAAACAAGGTGCATGCACAATAAATCACAACTTCAATTAACACTTTAATGACTCCTCCGCAAGTAGAAAGAATTGTGTCACTGCATACTAAAACTGAAGGAGATGTGGAAGGTGTCCCTGCCCATGGCAGTGGGGTTGGAACTAGATGATCTCTAAGGACCCTTCCAACCCAAACCGTTCTTTGATATCTTCAGCCTCCAGCTTGAGTTAATATCCAGAAGTTGACTTTTTTCCTTTTTCATCTCAAGAAGTAGAAGTTTGCAGCTCTAATCCTTTGCTAATTACATGTGTGTGCTCCTGTCTGAGCAGATCCAGACCAGATCTGCTTTGGCTGCTACTGCAACACCCACAGCTCAAACCAGTCATAAATAGATACCTGAGATTGCATGGGTTGGCCCATTGCATTAAGGCAAAAAACAACAACAACAACAAAAAGCAGCTACAAAAACTAATGTTTCTTGTTCAGAGCTCCAGTCACAGAGAAATAGAAGTTTTAATGGATTTAAAATATTATTGCAGGTACCATTTTGAGAAGTAGTCAGAACTGCAGGTGTGGTTGGTATAGGTGCATCCAGCTATGCTTTCCACTGGATGCAGTGGACACCATCACCAGTGGGAGGCTATTGGAGTAGGTCAGTGCTTGCTTTGTCTGGCATCCCTTGGAGGAATGATTGGCAACATGCTGATGGGCTGTGGTGGTCAGAAGAGCTGCCTGTGTTCTAGCTGAGGATCGGGCCTCTTTGAGATGCCCAGTGAAATCATTCGGTTTGTCAGGTCACTGCTGGAAACAACAGCCATTCCCTCCTATGGCGCGATGGAGGTCTAATGTTAGGTTATAATTTGGTTGGATCTTTCCTTGTTCGCTTTCTTACTGAAATAGAAATCCACTGGCACTAGCATTTTGGAAGCAGGATATAGTTTTTTTCTCCATGGGGCCAGGCTGTAAAATACTGCTGAGCTTACATGTTAAAGAACGGTGTTTAAAACAGAAAGAAGTGAGAGGGGGAAAAAGAACATCCTTTAGCTTGAAATGTGAGTGGTGTAGGAGCCGTGCAGAGACAACTTGCTTTATACTTTTAAGAGTTCACCAACCTCACTGCTTGGCTTATCGCTCTAGGGCAAGTTAATTAAAGCCAACATAGAATTTAAAATTGGGGAAGGGGAACATTTCTTAATTATGTTGTGGAATTTCTTTCTAATTCACGTCCTTTCTAAACCCAGTCCTTGTAAAGCCCCTTGCCTGTGGCAGATCAGCCCCAGGACCAGTACAGTAGCGTGTAGCTGGCACAGAGGTTTGGTGGTGCCTCCAGGAAGCATATTTGGAGGCCAGGTAAACTCAGCTGCTTAAGGTCCCTTTGAAATGCAGAGGATCTGTCTTGTCTGACAGATGGCGGTTCTGTTACAAAAAAGTCACCAATATTTTGAATTTTTTATGGACGTAGTGTGGTTTACAAGGGGTCTGGAGGTGTTTGGAGGGGAGGTATGCAGGAGCAGGTGCAGAACGTGCAACAGGAATGCTTGAAATGGGATGAGAGTGTCCAGGAAGTGACTCTTCTGATGAAGTTTAGGGACTTGTGAAATTAATATCTGTCCAAATCTGATATTTTAGCTGCTGTTTGTTGTCGAATTTTCAGTGTTGTGGAGCCAGACAGCTCACTGGATACCCATGTACATGTTAAAATGTGGAATGAGAGAGAGAGAACATATGAGATGTCACAGCATAAACTTTACTATAATCTTTAGAAAGGATGTTTCAATACTGCAAGAAAAATACCCTCCAAAAAATGGCCATTATCAAACCTGATATCGTATTAAGAGATGAGTGCATGTGGCATCCTGCGGGAGAGAGGTTTGGTTTGTATTTTTAACAGTGGAGAGATGTGATGGACCGTCTCACTGCTGTAGAGGGACAGGCAGGAATCAACCATCTAGAGGGAAGGCTTTCAGGGCAAAGCAAAAAATAGTGTTGGCAACACAAAAGTAATAAAGTAGGGGAAAAAAGAAGCTGGTTTTATTACTCAGATTAGAGACAAATAACTTGGGCTAACCAGTCAAAGCTTTTTGTCTGGCTTGAAAGGTGTGTGATGCACTAGAGCTGCAGCTCTCCAAGCAGGAACAGGACTGCGTTTATGGAAGGGGAATGGGATGCCACGCTTGGCTTCTCTGCAGGGAAACTGGTTGAGTCTCCAGTTAATCAAGAGAATAATTTGTCAGACTGTGTTTAATGGACAGCTTATGAGTCCGTATGTGGGCAGGGCAGCTTGTAAGTTTGGATGTGCCTGTTTTCTTTGACAGCAATCAATAACTGTGCTGTTTATTAGTGTACTTTGAGAGGTCTTCTCAGACTTTTTATGATAGGTCTGGGCTCTCTCTGATCAGGTAAAAAGAAATGGCAAAGTAGAGCGGGACTTCTGTGCTTACAATCAATACTGTGCTTTTGTTTTCATGCAGATAGAGGATTTGTAATAGGCTTTTGCTTGACCCTGTTTGTACTGCTCAGTGCAAGGCAGCAGACTTGGCAAGGAGGGTTGGATTGTGAAGTAGGTGCCAATATCCACATGAGTGTTTTGGTCTGGAGCAGGAGAAGACACTAGCTTGGTTCGTAGGATGATCTTGGTCCACACAAACTGGATTCCCTTTGGAGAAACCCAGCTGGAAGCTCCACACACACCCAGTGTGCTCCAGACTCTACTTTGAATGTAAGGGGGCCCAACCCGTGGTGCTTCAAACCTCTTGTATAGTTGGGAATGTTTGGTTCAAAGGATGAGGCTCGACCAATTAAAGGTAATGCCCCTGGATTGTTAATATATAGGGTCCTTGGCACCAGCTGCTCCAATCTACACGTCTGCTCCTGTTGCACCTCTTCATTTGCCAGCGTAGGCAGGGCCTGAGTTTGCCCCAGAAAGCAGTGGGTTGAAGTATGCTGCCTGGCCCAAACCCAGCAGTCAGCTTTCGTCTAAGTGCTCGCTTCCAGGTTTCCTTATAGGGTTGCAGTGTAGTTTGGGAGCCTTTTGCTAACTTCCAGTTCTTGATGGCCTCAGATTTGATTCCAGGTTTTTACTGGAATCTTGATAAGTACAGTTTAGTCTGAGGTGTGTATATTTATCAAGCAGAGCAAAATAATATGTAAAATATGAAATATTATTTTATATATTTATATAGTGACCTCCCACTTAGTTCTACATCCAGGAAAATTAGTTTCACTGCTTTAAAAAATATGTTTTCTGGGATATATGCAGGTTTTATCCAAGAGTACATTGGGTAGCAGTTTGCAAAGCATGTAAATAGAACCTGGCTCATGTAAGGGAGTTGTGCATCTCAGGCATCAGTTAGAGATCTGAACTTCCTTTAAGCTAGAGCTACATCAACAGTGGCAGTGGGATACGACTCACAGAAATGCAGCTCGATACAGGGATCGAGGTGGGTGTGTGTCATGACAAGAACTTGCCAAAATAGGAAGGAATTTCGGTGAAGAGTGAGAAGAAAGATTTCAGGTCTTCAGTGAGTATCTTCATGAGGAGATGCGTAAGGGGGTCAGTGAAATGATGATAACTGGGGGAAGGGGGGCAGGGGTGTGGAGGGGTTCACAGGCATTCGGAGGTGATAGGCTCTTTGGAAAAACAGGTTCTTGTAGTTCAAGCAAATGCTTCAAGGAGCAGGGGGCGAACTTGAGGGGAGGCATTTGGAGTGGTTTCCTTACGCTGTGCAGTCGTCTCCCAGGGAAGGCGATGAATCCCACCGTCAGTAAACACGTGATGGGGGAGCAAGGCAAGGGACCGCATGATCTAAGTAGCCTTTCCTTCCCTGATTTGCTGAATCTCTGATAAGGAATCTCACAGTATTGAGCAGAATTTTAAAATATTTGTTCCTGTTTCGTGTTGAGGAGTCCACTGCTCCAGAAGACTGCAGAAAACGGCTGAAATCAAGATCTAATTCCAGTGCTCTTCCCTCCCATGTTTGCTCCCCTCTTGCATCCACTGGATGTCCATTTCTGTAAGTTTTCCCTTCAGAACAAACCTATCATTTTTCACCACAGGATATTTACAGCTTCAATCAGTGCCAAATTCAATTGGGCTTCTGATCTCATCGCTGGAAGTTATAGATGCAGATATTATTTGCACTGCGGTTAATTATGGAGCAATCAAACTTTGGCTTTTCCACTGTAATTTCCTCTGCCAGCTAATTTAATTAATCACCCCCAGCTCAGCTCTTCCAGCTGCGACCGGCAGCGTCATTAATTAGACATGTGGTGGTAGCTCATAGACCAGTTCCTGTTAAGGGGCTGCTGCCCACTTGATCTCTAAGGGAGCAATAGCTTGTTTCGAAGCATCCAGGCAGGATTCGAGGTAGCTGCCAGGTTATTGTATTCCTCAGAAGCAGAAGCAGTTGCCAAAAGATGGACTGCAAGCAAAGAGCAGGATTGCTGGTACTGCTGGCACTCAGCTCACTGGGCATGGTTTGGTGAGGCAGGAATGGAATTGGTTCCCCCCAGAGATGCCATTTAGGGTCTGACCCAGCAGTTCTCAGCAGTCCATCCTTTCTGGCCCGATCCAGGAGCTGCAGGAAAAATGCATATAAATTTGATAGATCTCCTTCTGACTGTGGGAGCTGCCTGGCTTTAGTCAGATGGAAAATACAAAATTTCCTAATGCAAACAAGAAATTAAAACATCAATTTTAATTGCCAGATGACATCAATAATAGGAACATTTTTCTTCACTCTAAAAACTGTACAAAATAACCAGCTAGGTCTGTCACATTGTTTGGATCTCAGAATCATCAGTAATTATGGTTTTGAGGGTGAAAGAACCTTTTACAGTAGATAAAATGGGTTGCTTACTTGCAGCTTAAGAATCTCATCCTAGACATAATCAGCAGAGGGCAAGTGGTTTGGGACATGCGATGGCCCAGCCTACTAGTCCTGAAAGTCCCAAGCATTTTGCAGAGAAGACAACAGGTCCTTGGTCTTCACTCTTGCATGATCTGTCTTGGTAGTCAGCAATAACAGACCCTACCTTTGGGTTCTGCTCTGCTTCTGAAATATCAAAGAATCCTCCAAAGCCACCGTGTCCTCAGCCTGCAAATACAGTTCTAAGCATCCTTCATTTTATTACAAAGATCTTCTTTATCCTCCTTGGAGGGCCAGCAGAGCCCCTGGTTTTCCCATCACGCCACATACTGGTTCTTGGAGCAGGTAAGCTAGAAAAAGCTGAAAATCTCTAGAATAGCTTCAGCTCTCAGGCAGCTTTTTCAACACCATACGACACTGCACTTTGATTTTTGAACCTGTTGCAAAGCTGTCATTTCTAATCAGTGCATCTGTCTGCCAGTGGTAGATTGCTGATGGATTAGTTGGAGTCTCCCCCACTACTTCTCAGAACAAACTCCACTCAAGACAACTGTTTTAATCATCTTGGGTTACAAAGCCTCCTTTCAGACTCTTCTGTCCAAAACATCCATCAACCCCACCCAGTAATAGTAAACTGAAAATAAAAGAGCAGTTCTCTTCACTGCATAACTGTAACTGTGCCTGTTTTAGTAGCAAAACAGCGCTGCAGACTTGGGCAGGCTTCCTTTTCTGAAGGAGTAGAAGGTGCTCCCGGTGCAACCCTCCCTTCAAATGCACCATGCTCTTCACTGATGGCTTTTTTTCTTCCTTGTGAAATGTTTTGGGAAAATGCTTTCAACACAAAGTCCCTTCCTTGCTCTCAGTCAGGGGCAGCTGTAGGGATTTTCACAGATGCAGTTCAGCAAATGTTTTAGAGCGGAGGGGTCACATCTGCTTCTACCATCACAAGAAGATTGTTGACATGTTATTGCCATTGAAGCCCGGAATAAGAGATTTGTAATTGATAAGAAAGCAGCCTGTATCTTCAGAGAAGCTCTACACCTTGCGTTGGAGCAGAAGGCACTACTTCTACTAGACTTCAGTGCATACAAACTTCAGCAGGCTGCAGGTGCTCCTTTAGGAAAACATTTCTCAGCTTGAAGCTGATAGCCTCATAGCTGGAAATGCTCCTTCTGGAAGGAGGGGGGTCCATGGGGATCTTAGATCTTTATATTAAAAAGGTACTGCCAAATAATTCACAGCCCAAAAGCAGAACAACTGCCAGTGTTAACTAGAAGATAATCTGTTGTGAAGACCTGAATCTGGAACGGTCCTCAGTTCCTCACTGAAGAAAAGCAGCATCTGAAATTTCTAAAAGGAGCATCAGGGTTCTGTAGGCAAGCTGGAAAATTAGTTTGTTTTTGCTCTGCAAAAATTAGAATTGCACTCGGTCTTGATCAGCAGATTGCAATCACCCTGTGCTATTTCACCTACTCATCTCACTTGGTTTTGTTTTATTTGAGCAATAAATATCTTAAATCTCCCTAGAGCTATTGCATGTCTTCTGTGGAGACTCATCACAGTCCTGCCAGGCATTCATCAAGGCTTCCAATGAACCACCGCATTAAGTATTCCTCTGCTCCTTATCAATCAAAACAGTTTACTTATAACTTTACTTTTTCCTCCTGAAGTAATCAAAATCTGATATTCCACAGATTGCAGAAAATTGTCACTGCTGTATTCTGTGCTAATCCATCACATGAAGCAGGCATAATTTGGGCATCAGAAGAGCATTAAATGTTTAAATAAGCAAGAGCCAGTCAATGAGAGAGTCCATTAACTGCTCCAGATGACAGGGCAGAAAAATGTTTGGATCACAGGTAGGCTGGGAATCACAGTACAGACCTTGCAGAGCAATGGGGCGTCTGCATTCTGCAACAGGCACAAGGTTTTCTGTGTTCTTCTTAAAAAGAAATGACATAACCGCAGCTTAAGCTGCAGTGTGAAGCTCATTGTGGAAAATAGTCCAGGAGATAGTTAAAGACTTCATCACTTTTCTGTAGCCTTGTTTTCTTCTGTACAAGCTTTCAGGAGTAGCTTGTCTTAATGACAAGAGAGAGGGGGGGAAAGTCTGATTTTATCCTGTAGACTCTAGCGAAACCTGCTCATTTGCCATCTTAAGTTCTTGAAATACCTGCCCTGATAGTAAATGCGCTGGGCAGGCCCCGTGTGATGGGACTGGCTCGTGAAGGCATTTGTGTAAGATGTTTCACTGGCTCTCAAAACGTGCTGGGGGACTTGAGTCTGCCTTAAGCTATGAAAGGTGCTGAGGAGGCTTTTCACAGTCACTCCTCTGCCTGAGGGTGGCTGCTGTAATTTTTCTATGAAATGCCAATTCCAGCAGATTCACCAGAAAATTCTCCATGGGGAGGCTGCGGATGTGGGATTTCTTCTGCCTTTGTTCTGTGGCAAGGACCCAATCCAAAAGTCTCCTTGGTGGAGGAACGATGGTCTTCTGGTGAGTATTATGATCATCTTGTGATTTGACAGAGCATCATCAAAGGAGATGTTGAGTTGCACTGATTCAAGGATATGATTTGTGTGTGTGCACAGCCCTCAGTTCTTACTGTCCCCTCCTATTTGAGTCAAGTTGCGTTTTAATCTAATTTCCCCTCCTAGTAGTAATTATGTGTGTACCATTTCCCTTCACTTGGCGTTGTAAAGCAAGCTCTTCGTTTTCAAGGGGAATAAATCCTACACGCAACTGCTGGAGTTCTGCAGCATTGTGGTATTTTGTGCCAATCCAGGGGCACATCTTCTCTTCAAAATAAAGAGAGACCTATTGTAATTAGAGCGTAAGCCTCCGTTTAAAAGGGTAACTGGCAAGGGGAAATTATCAAGACTTGAGACAGTAATTATCAGCCCCTGAAAATAGCAAATCAAGCTGTCCATACCAATATCCCAAAGGAAGATGCCCCAGGAGAGGGGTTAGATTAGAGGCACCCGGGCACGAGCCCTCTGAGCCGCGGAAGGTGCTGATTGTAGCTGTCAGGTTTCTGCTGTTAAAAGCTCTCCTGCTATAAATACAGCCCAGCCACCCTCGTCTGAAAAGGATCCGTAAACCTTCCTTTTCTCTCCTTCCACTGCTTCAGAAACACAGCGGCTGACAGTCCAAATGTTTGAAATAATTGGATTCTGCATTCTAATTCATCTGTAAAGTATTCGTTGATTAAATTAGCCTAATAGATATTATTTCTTACATGACTGCATAATTTCATCCTGATTGGATCACTATGGCACTAACGAGTCCCCCCATTTACTATTGACTTGAGAATCACAGAAGGCTAGAGATAACTATCATCTTGTTTCCATTTTTTTTTTCCCAGGCTAAAAGTTAAACTGATTTATACTAAAAGGGCATACAGGCAGTGCTCAGGTACAGCTGTATTTTAGTCTTCGAGACCAGTGTTAGAAGGAAAAAAGTATTGGTTTATATAATCTTGAGCCCTCTTTTATTTACTCAGTGGGTTGTTCTGAAGCAGAAAGATTAACTGACCATTTAAATTCCTTTGGGGGAAAATGGAAACATTTTTAAATAAAATACATTTTATTATCTCATCAAAACAGATAGGCGCATTGCAAATGAACCTCATAAGGACTGCACACATTCAATGAAATGAAAATACTCCTTTAAAGATAATGTCTCAACCAAAGTCGTTTTAGCCTCTATTAGTAAGATTTTTCTTTGAGCTGCAATTTGAGTGTAACCAAGAGAAAGGACGAGGAAGGCAAAATTATAGTTAGTTTTCACGCTAAATGAGAGCAGATATTTCTTTCCTAAGCAAGAAGGAGCTACCTCGGAGTCCTGCTCATAAGGGCATCCGTAAGGATGATAGGCTCGCATCCCCCTAGCTCTTCACATACGACCAACCGCCCAACCCAAGCAGAGGGTTTTTTGTCGGGAAGGGGTTAACAGTATGATTGGCTTTTTCCCCTGCCCCAGTGGCTGGAAACAGCTGGTGGGGTTTTGTATAGCGCCGGTGAACTGAGCAGTCGAAAGAAGGTTTTGGCAAACACTCGGCCTGCCCAGGACAAGAAGAGGTGGGTCAACTCAGGAAACCGTTTTCATGAGCAAACGGGGGAAACAATGACCGCTCAGCAGGAACAGAAGGGAGACCCGCTCCGGCTGAATAGCTCCCCCCAAAACACCCGGCTCAAAAGGAAGAAGGTCCCTTCGCTTCTGGGAATCCAATAAATTGTTTCAGGAAGTGGAAGTCTGTCCAGGCTAATGGAGCTGTGATTGACAGGTGGTTCTCATTACGGCGCCCATCAGGGGACAAAGTGAATTCCAGTGTTATTTAAGAGGTTAAGTAGAAATAAGATGCAGGTGACAGCCCAAGGCTTGAGGCATCACGCACTGCTCTTCCTAAGTTTCGGGGTGTTTTTTGCGCAGAGCCCTCTCAAATTTTAAAATGGGTGGGGGCAGGGGCAGTTTGGGTAATAAAATTTGGTCCTGCGTGACTGAAGATGAGTCTACCCGGCTGCACAGGAGAGGGAGCAGGGAAATGAAGGTTGCTTTGGTAATTCTTTCGTTGGAGAGTCCTTGTTCCTTAAGCGCATGTAACGTGGGGTGTTACATTTGTTGTGGAGGTGCAACAAGGCCACCTTCCAGCACTGGCTACCATATCCTGATGCTCTTGGGCATCCCAGTGGAGGAGAAGGAGGACGAAGCGCTGTGAAAGACTATAGCGGTTTGTGCTTCTTGTCCAAAGCTCAAATCTATGACCCTTTTCCTGAGCTGCCACAAGAACATCTTTTAGCAGTCAGAGCCAAAACAACAACGATCGTACAGCATTTGCCTGCTACTTGTGCTCATGCTGTGGCAGCTGACAAGAGCAAATCACAAAGCTTTTAGCTCAATCAGAACAAATTTGAAGTAATTTTGAACTGAAATATGCAGAGGCCACCTCGGGTTGGGTCAGGTTTCTGGGTGTGCTTCTCTGGCGTCTGAACCTAGCTTGAGAAGGAAAAGAAAGGGAAAATGTATTGCTAGTGACTCGAGTTGCCTTGTGTTCCTAACCAGGAGGCATCTTTGTACCGCTGTAGGACACAAAGCTGAAAGTGAAGTCTATTTCTAGCCTTGTTCAGCAGAAAATGGCCAAACAAGAAAAAATTGCTTTGCAAAGCATCCAAAACACGGTGTTGCTTGCGAAGACAATAAGAACCAGGATGTGATTTAAGCTGTGTCCCGAAGTTTAAAGTAGATCTCTGTGTGTGTTGAAACTGCTAAACAGTACAGACTATTTATCGCTCACTGCTTTGGTATTTTTCCGCATGCTCAAATAAGCAGCATCGGGTGTCTTAGCACTTGTGGATGTCACAGGGTGGGAAGCTGAGGGATCTGCTCCAAGTCACGGTATTGACAGAATATTGCATGGTGCGTGGTCAGATACAAGGATGTAATTTAACCAAGAGATTCATGGCTGGCTTGTGAATGACGGTGAATCTCACGGGTATGACGTGTGTAATAAATCTGGTTTGATGCAGAATTAATGTGGTGTTTGGAATGATTATTTACCATTTGAAGTTCAGATGTGATTGTGTACGAGAAGAAGATAGCTCTGCGCAAGGCACTGGGGAAAGGCACCGAGAGGGGAGAAGAAAAAGACCCCCTTGCATTGTTTCACAAGTGCATTCCTGGGTGTAATACTAATGAGAATTGCACTTTAAATGCAGGGTTGATTTGTGATGAGATCAGCTCTAAAGAGTACATTTCTGGAATGATAACCTGATTGGTGGAGCTGCCCCTTGAAGGGCTGAAGGGGTCTAATTGGCATATAACGCACTATAAATTTATTAGCAGCCTCTGCTTTCCTATTGGCAGACTTTCTCCTGCTAACCACCAGGAAATTACCGATTTCAGGAGTTAGTCACTCAAGTCACACCGCGTCTGGGTTTTATAAAGAAGCCGACATCACCGCTCTTGTAAATCCTGGATTAGAGCTGGTACATCGGTGGCCAGCTGGAAACTAGTCACTTCTGTAGTGGACAAAATGAGCACCGTGTGTTTATTGTTCAACTTGTAACCTCCTTGGCTTCTTCCTCCTTCCCACCTCCTTGCCATAAACCCAGGTTGCACAAAGTCCGTTAGGAGGTAACTCATCAGTTTGGCAACTCTTGGGCTACAGCTGCCACAAACCAGAAATTACTATTTTTTTGGCAGTTCACATTCAGGGCTTTGATGTACTTACCGATACCTTCAGCCCTGGGGCATATTGGGCAGAAGAGGACATAGCCACTATTTCTTTTTTTTTTCAGGAGCACAATAGAAATATTCAAGGGTTGATATAATTATTTCAGTGACTTTGCTTTTAAGATTGAGTCACAAATTAGAAAATAATATTCGCATGTTTCTTCTAATTGGTAACAGATTAGGGATATTTTATCTTTTTTAAATAATTTCCAAATGTGTCCTGAAGAGGAATTTGCAGGGAAGTAGTTGGAAGAGAGAGAGCACTTATGCACTGAGAGTGCTTGGGCAAGATGCTTTAATTCCTGAATTCTGTCTTTAATTCTAGCACACAGCTTTTAAATCCCTACACACCTCTCTCTGGAGGTGCTCTCGAAGTGGAACTTGCTGTCACTTTTGGCAGGCGTCTCCAGTGCAGATTTTCTTTGCTGTCAGGTTTTATGTGGGTTTCCCACTGTTAAGCACCAACCGTATGGCTTGTAAATCATAAAAGCCTAAAGGTTTTCAAGTGATTAATAGGCAGAGGTGCGCAATTAGAAATGCCTCAGCAGTACTTGAGCACTCAAGTGTCTTCTGAAAGCCAAGACCATTTCTAATCTCGCCTTTTGGGGCACATTTGGGCAAGCCCAGGGTTGCGTGTCCCGTTGTTGAAAATACACAAACAAAAAAAAAGCATTGAGGTTTCATTTCTTAGGTACAGAGGAAACCACATGGATTTCCGTGGATGTTAACTGCTGAGGATTCCTCAAGTCATTTTCTTCTTTTAGTCTCAGTTGTTTAAGTTAATTCTCCATTTCCTCTGCTTTTTCAGAAACATGAGCTCATCTACCATCCCTCTTTTTTAAACTAAATATCATTTGTGGTTTTAGAAAGGCATCCAACACCCTCAGCCCACGAAAACTGAGGTGGAGGGAAGTTCCTTCACTTGCTGAGCAGAGAGAATGCCTCAGGAGATCTAGCTCTCCAAGACAGGCCTAATTTTTTACCAAATAAAAATAATCATTGAAAAAATGCGACTAATGGAAGAGTCTCATGACATTAACAATCTCTGTAGAGTCCTTGGCATCAGTGAGACCTAAGAGGTGGCCAAAGCAGCTGAAGAAGCAACTGTTAGAGCTGGTGTAGTGGGACAGGCACAGGTGTATTGGTGGAGAAGGGAAGATGTGTGAGAGAGGAAGAGGAGGGTATATTGGACTTGCCAATGTCAAAAGGTGAGGGGAGCAGAGGGGAGAGTCCAGGTCACTAGGGAGGAGTTGGACAGTGGAGAGGCCCTGGTAGAATCTGAAGAACGTAGCTCACAGAAATGCTTCCTGCAGGCATGGTCCAGCTACTTCCCTTCAGCTGCAAATGTGCCTGCCTTCCACTGCAGACTTGTGCAGAACACACATTGGTTTTTATTTGCTTGCTGCTCCGAATATGGTGGGGGTTTTTTCGCAGTCTGTGCCAAATATAATGTTTATTACTTGTATTTTCTCTTTTATGTCTTACATAAATTCAGTGTAATGTTGGGTTGTGGGGGTTTTTTTCTAAATACTCAAAAAAGTATTGTCTTACTGCTTCTGCTGGAACTAAGATAATACTGAAGCACGCTGAAAGGGCTTTTGTTTTTCCTTCTGAATCAAAACTCTAGAAGCTACTAGTAACAAAGGATCAAAATTGTCAAGAAAATTTTTGAGGATTGTAATTAGACTGCCCTTTTCCAGTTCTTGATCCTTGGGTAAAGGTCATGTTCCCATTCTGCAGCCCACAACATATTTTTTCCATTTTGGATCCACCTTTGCGTGCTGAGCAAGCTCTCTTTTGAGATCTCTTTAATGTCTGCACCGCAAGTTTGTCAGCCCTTTGGGTAGACCTCAGAGGGGGTTTTTCTCCCCCTCTCATTATTTATAAGGCATTGGTGCACTCATAGTTATGCCACTTCTCCACCTTACAGCATTACGAGCAGAGGAGAAGCTCCATTTCTCTTCTCTTATCTGTTTATGATGTGATACGTTCCAAAGCAGATCACATCAGCGACTGTTATGGTATCCTTAATGCGTTGTGATAGTCACATCACGGGAGGAGCCGCTGAAAAGCACATCGCTGATGTACGTCCCTGTTACATGCCACATTACTCAGGGTCGGTGGGAACCTCACTTGGCTACCTCGCTCCGTCTCTCACCTGGCACAGATTATTGAGATTTATGCATTTAAATATTTATATGTCACTCCTGCCTCCCCCCTTTTGAATGCTATAGAGCTTCCTGTTATGTGACTATGAAAGCAGAAGCCTGGTTTGGGGTGAAAATGTCCAGATTTTTAGAAATGAATAACCAAAATACGGACTACTTGCATTTCCACAGAAACGTTTCCTAAGAGTTCATTTTGAGTTCCATTATCTGTTCAAAACTACTGCCATGTTTCACATGAAAATTTATTTCAATGGAATTTTCATATTTTTTCCTAAAAAAGAGGGGGAGAACTACCTAGTGATTTCTTAAGCTATATTTAAAATACTATTGCATTAAGTATAGCTTTCCTATAGGAGAAAATTAATGTTAACGAATTGCAAATTAATGGAATCTTCTAACCTGAGTGACTGTATATCAAATTGCAAATTGAAATTTCCAATCCGTGTTTAGGTACTGGCACAATGTAATGTGATTTATCCACTTAAGACATCAGGTTAAGTATGGTTACACATGAATAATGAAATGCATTAGGTACGTGTTTGCAATTACTATTCTCTGCATATATATATATATATATATATTACTGCAAACAAGCGAGAAGCAAATAGACTCGTTGGTTTTAGCATTTCTGTGCAGTTGTTGTAGAGCTTTTGGTATTTTTTAGCTAATATTCGTAGTACGCTCAAGCGTTGAGGTTGGCCACCCAAGAAATGGCAGCAGTCTATGTATACGATCTAGAACGACACCACGATAACCCAATTTATTGGCCTTTCCTTGTTTTGGTAGCCATCACAGTCGTATGTTTTGGTTTAAATTTTACAGGGATGTTTATATGCTTACACATCAACACTCAGGTAAAAAGAATTGGCTCAGGAACTCAGTGGTTTTTCTGTTGGTCAGCAGAGGGTAACTGCTGGACCCCAGATTCTCATAAGGTCTCTCATTGCACATTTTAGGAGAAACTCATCTTCCTCCACTGTTCGCAGTGCCTTTTTAATTGTTTTCACCAAGCTAAGTGTTTAAAATCCTTAGAATTTGCCATTGTTAGGATTTTTTTCCTCCTAAGTGTTGCTGTTAACACTGTTTAAAAAAATTCTGGGGCTTTTGGGGCTAGTGGAAAAGTACAATTTGTGGCAGTCTTCAAACTTTTTGTTAAATCTCTAGGGACTGTTTCTATTTCACATAATCACACAGAGCAAAGAAAAGCTTGGATTTGTATTGAGAAAAGACTTAACCAGCTCACAGGGCTTACAGTTGTCGCACTTAGGGTCTTTCTTCTCCACTTAATAAGTCTTTTCTTAGTATCCGCGGTGTTCCCTACCATTGTATGTCACATAGCTTTTGCTTAACTTTCTGTGGAGTAAACCTCAGGTGTGATATATTCTATCAAGTATACCTTAAAAATTATTAGATTGGGTGTCATGCAATGAAAACCAAAGTTTGCTGCAGTTTTATGTGATATATCAGAGGCTACAATTGCAGGATATTTATCTAAAAATCCCAAAGCTGGTAAACCTTGATATCTTGGCCAGGCTGATAATTAATATTGTGCAGTAATAAACCCCACAGGTGTCTTTACACCGAAGGGACAGCTGCTGGTTACTCCGTGGCATCACTGGAAGGCTCACCTGGAAGTGCAGGAGTAGCAGCTATTTTGGAGCCCTGTCTAGGGGGATGCTGTCAGAAGAGAGGGCAAAGAAAGTGGAGCAGCTCTGCTGAATCCAAATTACGGTTATACTGCTAAGTGTCATGCAAGACATAATTGATCGGAGAAGCAAGTTCAGCTGCACACGTATGAGCGATCTCTGTCCATCATGCACAGTAGGGCTTTTTTTTCTCCCTTAAACACACAGCTGTAAAAAGAAGACTGGAAAATGTAGTAGTAGAGAGAGTGATGGTGAAGATCCTGACCTGTGGGCTTTGGAAAACAGCTCCCTGACAGCCAGAGGGGCTTTGGTCATGCCTGTGATGGGAAGCCGCTTTTATTTGTGTCTTTTGAGACTTGTGCTTTGGTTGGTTGCTTAAATAGGTCTGATGGCAGGAGAAGTAACTTGAATTTGGTGTCTTTTTATGGCACTGAGTTGTCTCCCTCTGTCTCTCCTCACCAGTGGATAAAAATTGGCAGGTTTAACAGCGGGTTGAAGGCAGTCCTCAGCCAGATAACTCCCCCAGCAAAGACAGCGATTGATTTCCAAGCTGGGTTACTGTGCTGCTCGCCTGGAGAGCTCTGGTCCAGAGTCCAAGACAAGTCATTGGTTGGCTTATCTACGGCTTTCCTATAGGGCTGGTCTTCGTCCGTCAGGGATATTTAACTTGTAAGAAGTAATAAGCTTAATAGGTTGACTTTATTTAATTATTAATGATCCTTTTCTGTCCTTACAGCTCATAAAACACCCTGTAGGTTGGCAAAACACTCATAATATTGATCAGGAGCCAGAGAGATATTTATTTCCTCTTTGCTCCAGTGCACATAAATTGTGGTCCTTTTCCTCGGCGGGCGGGATTTACAGTGGCCTGTTTCTTAAAAGCTTTTCGTAATTAAGGAATAAATACCCATCGGTCTTTGTTTGCTGTCTGGAGCCCTCTTGTTTGCGAGGGACCTATATATCCCCAGTGGGTTTGTGCACCTTCCCCCTTAGCAACGCAGCCGGGGAGAGAAGGCATGCATGCTAGGAAGCAGTCAACTGCTAAGCACTTACTTTGCCAATAGAGTGGGGTCTTCTCCTGCAGAGAGAGGAAGCCCCTGTGTTTTCTCAGCATATTGTTCCCAGCTCCTCTTCCATGCCTCTCCTCCCAGTTCCTGCTTTGCTTGGGGCAGGAAGACACTTTGGAAATTCCTTGCTGCTAGCCCTTTCTTCTCGCCTTCTCATCTTCTCCTCCTTTGCTAGTTGCAATTAAAAACATCACAAACCTTTCCCAACATTTCAATCCCGTCTTCCCCCTCCCCAGTATGTTTCTCTTTTACCCATCCCAACGTTGCATCACCAGCTCTATCCAAAGTGATGCAGTTTATCAGATGCGTGCAGGGTCATCGCGAAGGGGTTTGTTTAAACGGCACAACCGGCTGCCCAGCACTGGTCATTAGGTGATGCACTCTTCTTGCATGCTGGATCACAAAGCTAATGACTCATTCTGGGACTCTCCAGGAGTTTGGGAGGTACGAGGGTTAGATTTACTTCATTTTCTTGGAAGAGACACATTAACCTTGTCAGCTGGCCAACAGGAGAGAAAATTTGGCAGTGCTTGTGCTGAGCTGGCCAGGTTACTCCTGCATTAAACAGTTGTACTTCAGTGAGCAACCAGAAATGGCAATACATGGGCATGGCATGGGCACGGCACCTGCACAGTGACTCTAAAGAGACCATTAGAGGCCTCCTCAGTTAGAGAATTATTTTCTTTAGCAAGAGAGAAGAAAAGATAAAATTCAAGAGCCTTTTAGTGTTGTTGGAGGTGTGGAGGATTCACTTCAGAATGCCAGCACCAAGCCTGATGGTACGAAATCAATGATGTGCCACGGTAAATACCTGCTGTCCATTATGTTTTTAATGCAACCTTTCAAAATTCCAGTGAACCTTTTAACAAATGGTGAGTAATTTTAGATAACGAGCAAGTGACAACATTTTTGTCATCCTTGTTAGCACTTTGGTAAGAACAAAGCTACTGTTGTGCTGGAGCTGTTGAGTTTTGATGTCAAGTTCTCTTGCTCTCCACCCGCTTGCCGTTGCCTACACAATCAGTTCTGAGTTGCCTTATGAACACAGCTTTTATTTCCACCCCAGACATCCTTTTTGTACTTGCTTTTCAGGCCTCTGCACCAGATATATGTGAGGGACAAATCAGTTTGAAGGCGGAGGTGAATGGGAGCAAGGAGGAATAGAATGGACAGTCGATACCAGTGGCACAAGGCTCCTGCTCAGATTTGTCGGGTGCAAAACGACATGTATTTAACTGAGGTGGGAGAGCCACACCGTGCACTCTGCGGGGCTGAGCCATGGAGGATGTAGGCTCCTAAATGCGCATCTCTGGTGCAAACCCGCAAGTGGGCAATGCAGGGTGGCTCCTGGAGCGAAGCTGTGCTTTAAGCAAGTCTGCTTTTTATATTCTCTCATGCTACCTAGTTAGCCCTCCCCCTTGCAGTGCCCGGTATTTATGTTTTCAGATAATAATGATGTGATGTGGCTGGCAAAGTAATTTAAATAATTGGACATTATCTAGAGAAGCAAGCACCTAATTAGATCAAAATAAACTGAGAACTGAAATTTTCATCTGATTCTAATAACCCTTTACCTATGTACAGTATCACTGCCGTGGCAGAGATTTCATTACTCACACTACTGTGCGTACTCAGAGTTCACTAGGGATGGAGGCTCCGGCAAGAGGAAAGAGCTTGGTGGTATTTTTTCGGCCAAGGCTTAGTGGCTGTTTCCTCTCCTGGTACTGCTGAGTATTCAGCAGTCTTCCGCTGTTGTATTTGGGCCCTGTAGAACCAGTGAGGCTGAAGTTCCTATCAGCAGTCTGGGTTTAAATGCATAGCTTCAGAGATAAAAAGACTCGAAGAAAGTCTGATCTTTCAACTGTATTTTTTCTTTCTCTAAGTTTATCTAGGAGCTTATAATCAATTCCTTTGTGCACGTGCACTGAAAAATATCAGCTGGCGTGATCACCAGAGAGAAGTAATTCTAGTACACGTGAGGAAGGGGCAGTTCATGCGTTCTCCAGCGTTAGGTGTCTTTGGGACCATGTGAGCACATGATGAGGTTGCCGCTCCATCACACTGGCTTCAGTCTGGTCCTGAGAAAAAGACTTCACTGAATTTTAAAAGTCCAGTAGAAGAGTCTTGTTTTGGCTTGGGCAACTGAAAGCCTCTGGTGTTGAGGGGCTTGTTTAGAGTGGGAGTTACCAGGATTACAGCTAAGGGAAGAAAATGAAGGAAATATTTACTAGCCAATGTGCGTTTCCTTTATTCTTAGGGATTGGTTCGGTGTCTTCTCCCTGATTAGTTGCTCTTCCTCGCATTTCTTCATACTCTTATTCAGTTGATTTATTTAAAGGTATGTCAGCGCTGGCTGAAATGAAACACTGTGCCTCCTCTTCCTGCTTATTGCTGACCGCTCCAATAATTCATTTTTTAGCTCATTAGCTAACAGGGGATGTGAACAGTGGTCCTCCAGGGAACTGCAAAGAGGTTAAGTGATCTACTGCTGACAACTCTGCTCTTGGACTGGCCTTCCTTGGGGGAAATGAAACCTCAACCCAGACAAGCTGTGGATCCCAGAAGTGACATTGGGGTATCAGAGCAACAATGACAGTATTTATGTCGTCTTGTTGGGATTTCTGAGATGAATGCAAGTAATGGAGCTGAAGCTGTCTTCCAGAAAAGTCCCCAGCACTTCCCATTCAGAATGAAGCGGTTTGTGACAGAGATGTAGGGAGGCTGTCCATGGACACTGGCTTTCTAGATACTCATTGAAAAACAGTCCCTTTACATTTTGTCCGTCCGTGAGGCATGGTTGAGCATGCTTTGCCTCCTACCTCTGTGATAAAGTTTGGTTTTCTACCAGAAAATCCAAGTGGGGTATCTTTCTTGTGCCCAGTTTGTACTGTTGATTAAGACCTAAATCTCACTCAATAGCCAATGTCAGTGACATGCTGCCCCCAAATGTCTGAGGCTTTTAAAACACCTTTATTTTTGTTTGTAGTGTTTGCTGTGTTCCCACCACAACCCTTAATGTGACTCCAAAAGTAGACTTGGGCCTTAATGAGCTGGTTACTTCATTATACTGCAGGACGGGGCCTTAAGGAAGGACCATTTGCATCCTCTCCCTCACTAATGCAGGTGGCGGCGTGTTCCCCTTCCTGTTAGATTTATTTTTGAAGGAGTTTCTTTTCCCAGCCTTTTGAGACAGTAGGATAAACCTGAGCAGGATTGGATCTCTGATGTCTATCCTGCTCTCTTGCAGCCTCCCAAGAGCCACAGGATTGCCTTCGAAACAGAAAAAACTTCTCTGTAAGCCATGGCGATCGCAGCAATTCGTGCTCTGACAGTAGCCAAAAGATGGCCTGGAGGAGCGAGGGGGATTCACTTGCAAACTCTTGACTAGGCAAAAAACAAATCTGTTACTTGTGTGCCTGATGTGTATTTTGCCTTTAGGATGTATGGGCATGTGAGAAATAAATTCCCGAAGCCCTGATGTCTGCCACTGTTGTAGAACAGCGCGGGTTGAGTCACTTCATTTTGCAGTCTGGCACGGTTTAACTATGTGGTGGATATGTTGGATACACTCTCAATACCTCCATGCGTGTTTAAAAAAACATGTGAGGCGTTTGCTAAACATCCTTGGAGATACTTTAGATGGATACTGCAAGAACTGTTGCAC
Organism: Buceros rhinoceros silvestris; assembly: GCF_000710305.1. Taxonomy (NCBI): domain Eukaryota; kingdom Metazoa; phylum Chordata; class Aves; order Bucerotiformes; family Bucerotidae; genus Buceros; species Buceros rhinoceros. Next base: position 20,884 of record NW_010391190.1, on the reverse strand, counting down.
TGTTGCAAGAATGCCCGTTTTACTGTAAATAATTGCAGGTTACTTTATCCTCCTCGGTCACCAGCTCTGGTTTGGTGTTTTACCTTAAAATACAAACACAAAAATCAGGGGTTAAGGCTGCAACAGGAACAGAAGTCCTTTTCTTCCTCCTCTCCATCTGAAATAACCTGAAATGATACTGTTTATCAGCTCCTGCCATGAAAGGCTAATTTGCAGCTCCTCAGATGTTTGGGGTTTTTCTGGTGTGTCTTTTAGCTTGCAGGAGTCATTCAAAGGTTTGATTTAAACGAAGCATTCTTTGTGTTAATTTTCTGTTTGCACTTTTTCTCGGGGCAAGGGGAGCCTTGGACCTGTTTGTAAGGTAAATTGTGGTGGGATAGAGAAGCAGATGCTTTGGGAAGCTGTGCCTGAAAGCATCCAGGGAGGTCAAAGCAGGGTCAGTCCACATGTACCAGGAAATGATGCAAAACTAATCCAGATTTGCTGTTGGAAGGATCTGTTTACATAAGTATTCAAAAACAGATTAGGGCTAACCTGACACTAGATTACTGGGAGTAGTGTAAACATGGCTGAAAGGCGTAAACAGAGCTTTGCCTTTTGTGCTCCAGAGGAGAAAATCTGTCACCAGGAACAAGTGGTCTGGCTTGGGTGAGGTGCCTGGTTTTCACAGGCTGAACAGATTACCCGAGGTACCTCAGGTTGTGGCTTTGTCTAGGGCCAGATCTCTCAGATCGTGTAATTGTATGGTAATTTTTTTAACGGACAACGGAGGGTCTTGTTTGGAGTCCTTGTTCTCCTGTAACCTAATGGCATCCAGAAAGCTTTTGATAGTTCTTTGACCTATCAGGAGGAAACGTGCTTCAAAGTATTGTTTTGGTGCTTTGCATTCAGAAGAACAAACAGAGGAACCATCTACATGCCTTTTGCCTTGGAAACTTGCATTACTCAGATTGTAGAAGGAAAATGCACCCTGCAAGCAAAGCTGGGTCTTCAGGGCTTGCTTTCCTGTCTGAAATGGAAGCCCAGGCGTTGGTTGCTTCTAGTCTTAGATACAAAAATTTGGTACGTTTTCTGTAATATATTTTGCATCCCAGCCTCAATGTGGAACCAGGCTGCCTGGTTTGTCTTTGGTCTTCATGACCAAAGGGCTCTTTCACTGACCTCTTGCCAGCCCTCAGGGCAGTCTGGGGTTTTTTTGAGACCTCCTGGCTGTTGTGATCTTACAATCCCATAAGCACTACATCCACCGAGGGGGATCTGGGCCCTGCAATAATGTAGCTCAGTAATCATGAGGTGGGTGACACAAATGTCACTCCAAAGAGAAGGGTTGGATGAACTGTTTCTTTGAGGGTTTTTGAAGGGGTAGTAATTTTCATGTTGGTTAACTGCTGTTTGCTAGCCAAAGTGCCACCATTTAGAGCCAGTGGAGCCAAGTTAGATTGACCTGTCTCCTTCGATTTCTCTAGGGAAGAAAAAGAACGCTGGATACGTGCGAAATATGAGCAGAAGCTCTTCCTTGCCCCACTGCAGTGCCTAGAGCTTTCTCTGGGCCAGCATCTCTTGAGGGCTACAGCTGAGGAGGACTTGCGGACAGTCATCCTGCTTCTTGCCCACGGGACCCGGGAAGAGGTGAACGAGACCTGCGGAGACGGTGATGGGCGCACTGCCCTCCACTTGGCGTGCAGGAAAGGAAATGTGGTGTTAGTGCAGCTCTTGATTTGGGTAAGTACTTGGTGTCCAGGGAAGGAGGCTGGCTGAGTTGGTTTTTCGCTTAGCTGTCTCCGTCAGCCGGACCTCCCAGACCTGCTATTTGACGGTTTCACAAAGAGTTTTTTAGTATCCTGGGTCTGGATGTTCCTCACTGCCCGCTCTCAAAAAGCAGCACCATGATGAAAAAGTATGTTTCTGCCCATCTGCTGCTGGATGGAAAGTAAAGGAGAGTGTAAGAAATGAGGAAGGGGAGATTCCTGGAGCTGTTCAGCCTGGAGAAGAGAAGACTGAGAGGGGATCTGATCAATGCTGATCAATGCTGATCAACATCTAAATGGGGGTGCCAGGAGGGTGGGGCGTGCGCAAGAGCGTCATGCTAGGGGCAAAAGCATCCCTTTGTTTGCCCAGAAACATGGGGTGAGGGGACAGGGCTGGGCTCAGGGCCAGGAGGATGGGGCCAGACTCTGCTCAGTGGTGCCCAGCAACAAGTCAAGGCGCGACAGGGACAAACTGGAACCCAGGAAGTTCCATCTGAATACAAAGAAAAACTTTTTTGTGAGGGTGGCAGAGCCCTGGCACGGGCTGCCTGGAGAGGTTGTGGAGTCTCCTTCTCTGGAGAGATCCCAAACCCACCTGGACACCACCCTGGGCACCCTTCTCTGGGTGAACCTGCCTTAGCAGGGGGGTTGGACTAGGTGATCCTCAGAGGTTCCTTCAAACCCCTACCAGCCTGTGATTCCCCTAGCCCCTGTTTGAAACACCACTGTGGCAAATTTCGTTAGACACATGAGGCTCTGTCCCTGTAGAAGCAATTACATATGTGACTCCAAGCTGCTGTGCTCACCTTGCAGGCTGGTATCCTGCCCACTCCCTCTTCTCCCTCTCCCCATCCGTCTCCTGATCCCTCTCCCCATCTAGGTGGTAGAAGCCCCATCCCTGAAAACATTCCAGGTCAGGTTGGACAGGGCTCCGAGCAACCTGCTCTGGCTGAAGATGTCCCTGCTTTCTGCAGGGGGGTTGGGCTAGATGACCTTTAAAGGTCCTTTCCAACTTGAAACAGTCTGTGTTTCTGTGATCCTCATTTAAATTCAAACCTACCTGTCCTGAATCCGCTCCCTCTGTTTTAACGCTTCGTTGGCATCACAGCTTCCGGTGACACATCTCTTCTTTCTGTAGTATGGCGTCGATGTGATGGCACGCGATGCCCACGGGAACACGGCGTTGGCCTACGCCCGGCAGGCCTCCAGCCAGGAGTGCATTGATGTTCTCCTCCAGTATGGCTGCCCTGATGAGCGCTTTGTCCTCATGGCCACGCCAAACTTGTCCAGGAAGAACAATAACCGGAACAACAGCAGCGGAAGGATGCCCACCATCATCTGAGGAGCTCACTCGTGTCTTCACTGACCTGAATTACATCCGCAGCCTCATATTCCTCCATCCCCATCACAGCTCTGCTCTGTGAATCTGGTAACTCTCCTTTTCCCTTTTCCCTTCGGTACATCCCTGTCCCATCCGGAAACAGCACATCTGGAGAGCGCGAGGGGATGAGAAGGAGCAAAAGGGGCTGCAGAGAAAGCAGTTTGTTTCAGTGACAGCTCTCGAATGATGGAATCAAGCAGGTGAGAGCACATGGGTTGAGCAGGACACGCTGCGCGTGGCACTGGGACCGTGGGCGAGCGGTCATCCCCGGGGCGGGGGATGCAGGCTCCCTGAGCGTGGAAGGAAGGGGCGGAGGGAGAGGCGAGTGAGAGGAGAAGAAAGGAGAGATGGTGACTTTCCGTAACTGACAGTTAAGCACATCAGTACATTTCACCTCTACCAAACGCGACGCCTGGATTTCATTCTCTTCTCTGAAGAGCTTGACGGCATAAATCAGAAGCAAGCACAGAGTTTGTCAGGTTTGAAGCTCCTATGATGGTATGTGTCAAATCAGTTGTAGCTAATCTGTCCGGGGAGAATACTGGCTTCATTACACTTGTATAGTTGAGTTCTTCCAGCATTACCGCTGTTTAATAGAACATGATTAGTCATCACGGAGAAAAAAGCATATTAGCTGAGGAGGTAGTTACATGGCACGCTTCGGTGATTGCTTGGATGTGATTGCAATATTCTTAGAAGCATCATATTATCTCAGACATGTTCTTTCAAGCCCTTGGAGCCCTCCTTTCTAAATTCACTGTCATAATTTAGTATCTGTTTAATTTTTCAGTCCAAAGAGAGGAAATGAGTTGCTGAGTGTTATTTGACTGCAGTCTCCTTGGTGTAAAAACAAAATGGAAAAAATAAATAAGAGTAACTATGAAACACAAAAAGGAGTAATGAATACCGCTAAGGAAAAACATTTCAAGTACTTCTACTGAAATTAATAAACGCATTAAAGGCTAATATTTTTTTCAGCCAGCAGAAATAGGTTCTGTCATTTTGCCAAGGTAAATGTGTTGAGTTTTTGGTCACTCCTGTGATGCATTGCCTAACTTATACAGATTTTTGTATTGTGTCTCTAGATTATATGTATGTAAAATCTATTTGAATAAAAAAACCATAAATATGCATTGATTTTTTTTTTGTACAGAAAATGACATCTCTGTTAATTTATAAACTGTAATGGATGTGAACTAAATAATGTGCATCTAGTTAGGATCTGTGGGCTACAGATCATTGTACATCAAAAATATTCCCAGCAGTGAACTCTTTGTTTCCATCGCAAGCCTTTGAGGAACATACCAAGAGGAGATTGTGGCCCGTTTGACGTGGAAAAAAAAAACATGTACGAGACCTTTTTAGAAAGGAAAAAGAGGCCGTTTCTCAGCGCCGTAAATATATTTTACTCCCGAAGTCATGAAGCTTTCACAAGCCAAGACAAAAAGCCCCAGCCTGGCTGTGGGGAGATCAGGTTTGATTAAGTTCAGAATTGATAGCCCTCACCGCGGCGGGCAGGGCATGGCTGCGCTTGACTCCCAACTTGGCTGCTTTCGGGAAGAAAAATGGCTTGTGAAAGTAGCCTGGACAGTTCATTTGAATTCCAAGTTTTAATACTTGATTTGATTATTTTGGTATTACCGGGCAGATCCCAGCTTCTCCTGTTTTCAGCGAAGTGGGATTCTGGCACGGGGACGCAGGCTGTATGGTTTTTGGCAGGTGGAAAAGTGATTTTTTTTTTTTTTTTTTAAGTGGCGTATGGCAATGTGAAGAGGGGGGAAGGGTATATCACGGCAAAAGTTGAAAACTCAACTGAATGCGAAGGCAAAGGAGCAATTATGTGAAGGCAGTGAGGTGCACACAGCATAATAATTTGCAAATCTACCTGCTCGTATGTATTTCCCAAGCCTTCAGTGGTGCTCTTCCTTGGGGCTCTGGATTTCATCTGACGTACAAACAGGAGGAACATTGCATTTGCTAGGTAAACGATATGTGGACAAAATGTGAAGGAAAAAAGGAAAAAATCCGGGTATCTTCAGTAAAAAAAAAAAAATATGAAATTTCAGATTTGTGGAAGAAAAGTGAGCCTCAGGGTGGAAGCACGAAAATCTTGACCAGCTTTTCCTATTCAGTGGTGTTCTCATTTTGTACTTTGTTACTGTATAGACCTTTGACTATTTGAGGGGGGAATCTTTCTTCAGCCAGCCTGGGCTGGCTGCGTCAGAGTAAGGTTACAGCTGATTCTCTTCATACTGGGGTAGTTTTAATTTTTTTTTTTTAATTGAATAAGGGTGTCTGTAATAATTGCTATTTCTCCATCATTCCCATGCAGCTCCCTGATCTTTGGTACTCGGGGTGGTCCTTCAGCGACAGGACAACCCACCTAACGTGCAGCTGAAGGGGATGCTGTGAAGCCCGCTGTGTCTTGGTGCTCACAAGCTTTACACCCCTGCGGGGGGATGCAGCGGGGATTCAGGAATCACTGCTCGTGGTCCCAGAGGTGCTATATCTGCCTGCTGTTCCGCTGGGAGCATTGAGGGCATTTGTATCCAAAAATCAACTCCAACGATTCAAATACATGGTAGGCAGATTTGCTGCCCTTAAGTTCTCTGTGCATGTTCCATTTTCAAGCTGATTTATTCCTAATTGAAAATACTTTCTGTGCATAAATTAATGTTCTCTTTGGGCCACCTTCCTCTTATAAAGCTGAGAGTGATGTTTGAGAAACAAGGGCAACCAGGCTGTCATGCAGATTTCAGGTAGAAGAATTTATAAACTCCTTTCATGAAAATTTTCTGAAGGTGAACATTGAGAAAACACAGAATATTTTAGGAGAGGAAATTCCACTGTATTACAGGAAAAATTATATATCCAGGCTAGCCAACTAGTAACCTCATATTTTGAGTAAACAGTAGCACAGCTGCTTTTAACGTAAAAGTATTTTTTTTTTTCCCTTGGAGATGTAAGCATTGGTAATACCTATTTGAAGTGGCCTAGACTATGTGATGGCTTCCCCCAAAGTTTTGGGGGTCTGCAGGGAGGATACCTGGTCACGCATACGGTGGTGATCCCTTCGAAAGACAGATCACCCATCACCATCTCTCCAAGTCAGGAGAGACTTTCTCTGGCACTACAGCTAGTGGTGCTCCAGCCATGGGAGGTCAGACCCCAAGGGTCCATGCCTCGTGGGGTCTTGGCTACAGCATCCCCTCTTCAAGTGGATTTGGTCAGAGAAGTTGTGTGGCACCTCCTGAGATAGTGGGACAGGCCACCTGGCAAGGAAGTCAGGCCAGCGTAGACTCCACCCCTTTCTTGCATGTTGAAGGAGATGAGGGGAAACTCCTTCCCACCACAGCGGAGAGTAAGGATGAGGAAAGTTCTCCATGGCTGGAGCCTGGCAGGGCTTGGCTTTGCGAGACAAGGTCTTCAGGCTCTGTGTGCTTTTCAGGGGATGCGTTTGCACTTTGCAGAGGATGTTCTTGAAGCCATCCGGGTGCTGCAGGAACAGGCAATATGTACTGACACTTGGGGAACCTGCAGGAATCTTCCCTTTGCTTTCACTCTGTTAACTTGTCCATTTTCCGTTCTCATCTCGCATTTAGCCCCCCTCGTTGCTTTTGTAGAAACCGCTTGCCAGGCTGTTTATGCCCTTTGAACACATTCTGAGCAAATTAAAAACAAACTGAGACTCAGTCAATAAGGAATCCCAACAGAAACACGTTAGCTCAAGCTGTTTTCTCCACAAATGGAGTCTGCAGCTGTGGTTTTCGTTGCATCACCCATTTAACCCTTCTCATCATCCCAGGTAGTTGTAAATCCCCCCTCCTCTGCGCTTTATCCACCACGACGACAACACTAGGAGCGAGTCAGCCGTTGCTGTTATTGTCGGCGCTTTCCTTCTACTTGTTTTAAGCTAATTGCTGGTGAACAGTGGAGATGGGTCGTTTGTGTCATATCCAGCATCTGAACCTTGATTTCCCCAGAGTCGAGGAGGGTTTACTTCTCCTCACTGTTTATGTAGAAATAAGATCTGACCTTGGGAAAATTCAGGGTCCTGCCAGTGCAGAGATTTGACCAAGGGCACCTGTTACCAGATTTACAATTTCGTGGATAAAAGGGGGCAGAAGAAAGGCTGGTTTTGGAAAACCTTGGTATATTCTGAGCTCAGTGCTGCTCAGAGAGCCAAGTGAGCTCCTGGAAGGTGGAGAGGATTTTTAAGCATTTGGGCATAGTGTATGATAACCGTGTAAACATTAATATTGTTTAATTTGCCATCTTTTCCCCATTTCCTTAAATTATGTGTGTTAGTGCGAAAAAAAAGCTTTAGCTGCACTTGGAGATTTCCCCTGGCCAGAGGAAGCTGAGTAAAGTAGGGAGAGGAGTAGAGGTGGGAATGCGGATACGGGCTTAGAAATGATCTCTGGCACTGTAATGTAGTATAATTAGATTATATGGGGTTTGGATAGCTGCATCTTTTATATTTGTATGGAGATCGGGAAAAATGAAGTAATTTGTAGTTTCTAGTATAAAGTAGCGATAGTGGAGACAAGCACAGATTTCACAAGGGGGTCCCAAAGGGGCCCTTTCCAGATGTCTCGGGGAGCCGCGTTTGCACCTTAACAGGGAACAAATGGTGATTGTGGCTGGAGGGACTCAAGGTAGAGGAGGACAGTATCAGGGACCAAACCTGGGGCAGCTTGGCTGGGTGGGAGACAACTTGTCCACCCACATCTCATCATCAAGCATCATCTTTTCCCCTCCGGTGGCTGCTACAGCAATTTGTACATGGGATCTCTATGAGTCTTGGGTCCTTAGTTCAACATCTCCTACCGTCCTTGGTGGCTTAAAATTTGTTTGTAGAAAACTGTTCTTGGATGTTGTTGTCTTTGCTGCATAGCAGAAAAAAAAAATGCTCCAGATTAAAGTTCTTTTCAAGGTAGAAAAACACTAAACTACCCAAATTAAAAGGTTCTGCAATGAGTTTTGACTTCTTATATTCTAAGCTACAAAAAGAACGTTGGTTTGAATGGTTTTATTAGAAAATAATTTCCTGTTTGAAAAGATATAGAGGTAATAAAGCAAAATACCTAAAGCTGTAGGTAGGTAGATTTGTTGTATTACGATATTCTAGGGTTTGTTTTGTTGTTTACTGTGGGACAGCTTTTAAAGTAAATATTGGGTGATCTCATCTCATGACAGTTAACCTTGAGTTGACTGAATCTGTCTCACATTTTAAAGGGAGAATCAAAGAGTTTTGGCCAAGATTTTCAGGAGCTGTGAATAGTTCATGTTTTGAGAGGAGGATTGCATGATTTCTCAAAAAAAAAAAAAAAAAAGTAGTTGTTTGGGGTTTTTTTTAGAGCCATCTTAAGTCCCAAATCACGAGGCATGTGTCTGGTCATCTTGGCCCCTGTATTTCATTTCAGATGACAGCCACATGTGGGTGAATTAACTCCCATCATTTACTACAGTTCCCGGAGTGTTCAGGGGGCAGCTTTTGCTTGTAGGCAGATGGAATAAAAATGTCTCTGTGCATTTCAGCAGTTTTAGCCTCTCCATCTCTCTGTGTCCGCCTGTCCCCCAAATCCCTGTGGCATATCCAAGCAGTGGCGGTCACTTCTGTTGACAGTCAGAACTTCACCTTTCTCTTGGCCATGAACTTTCTGGATGTGTGTTTAGCTTCCAGTACTAAGGATTGACTATTTTGCAGTGCTTCAGAGCTAGTAATTTTTACCTGTGTGTTATGTACAAAACGTGAGGGGGGTGGTGGGTGGGGATGCTTACAGAGGTCTAATGGCATGCGTTTGGGATGCCCATGTTGCTTGCTGGCAGTGAATGCACCATCAGCTCTTTCGTGATGCCCCGTTTTCCAGAACCTATCAGTGGTTTTTTGTTTCTGAGAACTGAAGTAGCTGGAAACACTTCCCTGGTCCTCTTGAATGACAAGGTACAGGGAGTAAAACCCCTCACAGCAGACAACTTGATGGTGTCTGATCTGTGCTGAAGGCAAACCCCAAGCAGAACCAAGGAAGGGTTTTGGTACCGAAGGTGGGTTGTTATTTGGCAGCTAGTTCCCAGATCTGGGGATTGAGTTGAATTGGTGGATGAGGCGCAGTCAGGGTGGTGTGAGTCCTAAGGTCAAGGCATTGTATCACACAGAGGTCACTAACTACACGAGCTTCGCATTTGGTGTGTGTCTGTGAGCTTAGATATGCTTATATGCTCTACATACTGCTGCTAGCAATTGTGGAAATGTATGTGTGCACTTTTACACATGAATCAAAAATCTATAGCTAGAGCCAGGTTTTCAGTTAGATCTTTCTAAACAGGCAAGCTGCCCAGTTTGACTAAGACCAGCCATTTCCAAGAGCGCAGGAGGCAAGTGAAGGATGGGAAACACCTGGTCAAGGGATGGAGAGATGCAGGAATGTGACGTACAGGCTTACCACGGCTCTTGCAAGCTGTCAGACGTCCAGGATTCACACAGAGGTTTTTAAAAAAAAAAAAAAAAAGCTCTTTCAAGCTCTTTCAGACAGCAACACTCAACTTGATAAAACCTTTAACTTGGCTGCTGGCACTGAAGTAGTCCCCTTGCTTGAGAGGAGTCCCAGCTCGCCAGCCCTGGGGGGGTGTTACCATGGGAAACACCAAGGAAGGACATTCCAAATGTGAAAAGGACAGAGGACTTGTTGCTCAGAGGCCTTTTTTAATATAAATTTGCTTGAGACTCGAGTTAGTGGCTGAACTGAATTGTGGAACCAGCAGGCTGCCTTCCTGTAGCTGATTCAGCAATGCTTCGGGTCCTGCTGCTGTTTGTGGGGCGCTAGGGCTGACAGTGGCAAGGTGTTTCTGAAGAGCAGTCTCCAGGTGGGTCCTTCCACAAGAACAGCTCCTCGTCCCTCCCTCCCTGTGACCTTGCCCATTAATCTCTGGCCTCAAAATTTTGCTGTGAGGGAGCCTCAAACCTCAGCTAAAGGCCGGTGCTGAGGCTTTGCGTGTACGAAGTAGTCTGGGAAAACTTGACCAGGTGTTGTTCATGCCATTTCTACCCTTGCTTTCAGTTTATCAGGGGGTAATAGGGAGAGGGCAAGTCTGGCAGTGCACGAAGGGTGTTTACTGGAGCTAGACAAGGTGTGATTAGAAACATGGCACTGAGGTGGCGGGAGGATCTTTCATGTACACTGCTTGCACCTGTGACAAAGTGATTTCTTTGAAATGCTGTTGAAAACCCCTCCAACCATTTCTTTGGATGCATCCAGGGATTCAGCTGGATTCTCTGTTGAATCTACTGAGCTCATTTTGCCAGTCCACAGGGATAATAGGACGTAGCTGTCCTCAAAAGCACAGCCCTTTTCTCTGTGGGAATACCAAGGTTTCAGGGGACCACACACTTCCAGTCCAGCTCTCTTTTGCTATTTCAGTGTCAAGAGCATCTTTCACAGGTGGACGGTTTGCATAGGTGGGTGCACAAACTGAGGGGGTATTTGGGAGAGGAACAATTTTTAAAACCCCAGGGACTTGTTTTGTGTAACGACTGCCTTTGGACTCTGGTTTGGAATCGCTGGGGGCTTGATGCTGCAGCTCCTGCCGCCTTAAACCTCTCACCTTCAGCAAGGTTTGAGCGAATCCCAAATGCTTTGCCCAAGTCTGAGGCAAAACAGCACCAAGGTGTCAGAGTTGGTCGCAGACGGGTTGTATCCTGACTTCTCTGAAGCTGGAGTTTGGCCTCTGGTTTCAGCAAGACTGTGATTTGAGGTTCAGTCTAGCCAGCACCTTTATTTTGGGAAGCGCCATTGGCACCACTTGGGAAGTGAATGTGTATGCTGGGTTTTTCTTTGTATTTCTTTATACCCTGTGACTGCCTGCAAAGGCTAGATTTTACATTCGGCCTCGTTTAGCCCCCAAGTCTTACATTTTTTCTGCTTTGCGATGTATGTCTTTCGGGTTGGGATGGAGAGAAAGGGAGCCCAGGTGAGCAGAGACACCCAAGACCTCTGCTTGGGGGAGAGGCAGGAGATACCTAGCACATGGCAGGCTTTAGAGCAAGTTTGGGTTTGGTTTTTTTCTGTTTCTGTAAATAGTAATGTATAAATGATGACAAGACAGTGTGGAAATTATTAAAAAAAAATAACATCTTTTGTTGTTGTTTTTATATTACCTCATTCAGCAAGTTTGTTTTACAATGACTCAATGATGCTTTATTTATATTGTTTGTACTGTAATTAAACCGATTGACAAACATTTCACTTTGCTTGTTGTTTCATATGATTTTGGTTTGATTAAGTATGCCAGTTTGTATTATGTTTCCCTTTCCTCTCTCTCCACGTTGAGATTTTTGTGTCAGCTGTACAGTATTCTGAATAATGAAAACAAAAAATAATAAATGAAAACGGAAAAAAAGTTGTAAAGTACTGGAGAGAGAGACTGCTATATTGTATAGGTCTCTTTCTAATAAAGACAAGAAAACTTGTTTGTCGCAGCTTCCCTCTTTGCTTGAGTCTTCATTGCCATGTGCCTGAAATACACCTGCCCTGGCCCCACTTCCCTCCCGTATTAACGACGAGATACTGTCACTCTTTGCCAGTAATAAAGATGAAGTATTATCTGAGACCTGGGATGTCAGAAGAGCCAGTAATGGTGCAAATTGATAAATTAAAAAGCAGTAAGTCAACCGGGCCATAATGGTGTATAGCTGAGAGTTCTGAAGGTGCTCATGAACTGAGTGACAGATCTCCCAGCAAAAATATGCCAGCTTTCATTAAAAACAGCGATTCTCCCCGAGGAAGAGAGAGTAGTAAATGTTGCACCTAAGCTTTAAGAGTCTCTGGAGGAGATCCAAGGAATTAGGGCAGTAACGGTTACATCTGTATCTGCTAAATTGATTGAAATGATCATTTAAAATAAGAATAATAAAACATCTTTAAGGTCATGATACAGTATGGCCTAATCGCTTCTTTGAAGAAAAATCATGGCTCTCTATTAGGCTTCTCTGAACAAGTCATTCCAAGCCCTGAACAATGGGCAAGCGATTGACTTATTAACGTGTGTAAAGGTCCTGGCCTGAGCACATTCAAGAAGAAATCAAGAGTAGGCCCAAGGAGAAGACAAAATACTGCCCTGGTGGAGAAGGTTGGGAGGTGGGACAGAGCAAAGAGCAAGAGGTGATGGGTTTTCAGCTGAGCAGACCACATACCAGAAGGGTCCCTGCCAGGACCAGCGTGTCTCAAGGGGCTGGCGATACGGTGAGTGATATCAATGGCTGCAGGCAAACTAGGCAAGACCAAGAGAGCTGTGTGGTGTGACACAGAGCAGAGCAGATAAAATTCAGTAAATGTGCATACATGAGGAAAAAAAGGGAAATTACTTAAATAACTGCACCGTGGAGCGAAGAAAGAAATGTAAGATACTAAGATCAGTAAAGGCACCATGGAGCGAGACAACCAATGCTGCAGTTTGGCCGGCTTTGCTTGTCCCACCTTATAAGAGACACAGAGAAAGTACGGTTGTTCAAAAATTGAGTAGAGCTGTGAAGAGGTGGGAAAAGTGGGGTATTATTACCCTCACGAAGAGGAAGATACGATGGCCACAGATAAGCAGTTGAGAAGAATCAGACTGGGGATGTCTCTTTCCTGGTCTTGCACCCATCACAGGGCATGGGCTGGTACCAGAGGGCAGCACGGGCAGAGTCAGTACGGGGATGGACGGGCTCTCCAGTGCATCACGGGACCGGAGACCTCGCTGCAGGGGGTCTTTACTCAAGACCTGGCCAAGGTTGGAAAGGTGAGCTTGCCCCTTCACGGACCGAGCGTGACTGCCCACAGTATGGGATTGGGGGTTTTTTGGTTTTCTTTTACGTCTGCTTGTGTCTTGGCCTAGATTTGTTCATTCTTCAGGTTACTGCCTGTCCCATCAGGTGTCCGAGCTGTGGGGCGCCGTCAGTTCTCTCTTGTCTGATGGGTATTTCTTCGGGGCTTGGGTGAAATGTTCTGTTTACTTTTCTACTCTTCAATTCTCCAAGTTCTCCAGGGATGCTGTAGCAGCAGTGGGGGATGAAAAACGACAGGATTGCTTGTGGAATTTTTTTTTCTTTTTTTAGGGGGTCTACATCACTGTTTCATCATGCAGCAACTGTACGCCTTTGCTCTTGCAAGGTTTTCCCACCCTGTTTAACCCCATCACATGTCCAACCAGCCCCAAAGCAGGAGGAGGATGCTTTGTGTTCTCCCCTTCTGGACTCGAAACATGAACTTCAAATGTGAGAGAACTTGTTCTGGATTCCCCCTGGGTGTAAAGCTATAGTAGTGCTTTTTTAGGAATCATCCGTCCCTCCCCTTCTTTGCCCTCCTAAAGGGTTTGGGGTTTGATTTTTCTCATGGGAATGGCTGGCTGCTCACTCTTTCTAACAACCCTTTTAAGATCTGGCTTCTGGAAGATCCTGGTGCAGGGATGGTGGTGCAGATTTAAGGATGTCTTTCATGCCCACATTTCTCTCCTACCCCAAGCCCACCCTATGTCCTCCTGAAATGCTCTCAGCTGGTGGCATTCACAGGTAGAAAATACAATACCCTACTGCAAAGCAACAAGGGTCAGAAAGAGATTTTTGGAGGAAAACTATTGATTCCTGTTATGAGAGTAGGGGAAAACCCCACCCACCCCTTTTTTCTCTTTTTTTTCTTTTTTTTTTTTTTTAAGAAAGGAGACAATTACTGTAGAAACTGGACTGTCGCTCTGCTGTAAGGCCTTGCTGTGCGTGTCAACCCTTGCCTGCGAAGGAATAGCTTTGATGGGTGCTGGGAGCACCAGCTCAAGAAACCTGCTCCAGAGCCAAGAAAATGCTTGCTCTGTAGGTACTCTCAGCCCTCCTTCAAACTCGTTCCCTTGCTGCTTCTTACCTGTTCTTTATGACAAATCCAAACTGGTGTGAAGGGATGAGGTGACTGGGGACAGCACACACAGCGAGCACATGCAGTGTGATGATAGGACGGTGCTGACCCCCCAGTTAACAGCTTTGTTTTCCAGAAGACAGCCATGCTCACTCAAATTCAGCTCTTTTCGTTACAAAACAAAACAAAAAAAAGATTTATGAATAGCAGATAAGACTAACCTTAAAGAGCCAGGTCAAAGATCCACCCACACCAACACTTTTTCTCCACCTGTGGCAAAAAGCCAATGCCAGAGGAGAGTGTAAAATCAGATTATTTTGCTATGTATTTCCCCAGCCTGTAACTGTTTAAAATTCAGGGACTCCTGAGCCACTTGTTTTCAATCAGTTTAGTAATCCACAGCGGATTTCTCTTCCACACTTTTGGCTGATCTCCTGAATTTCTTGAAAGCTTTGAGCATCTACAGCATCCCTCATAAAAGAGTTCCTTAATGGTGGTGAAGAACCATCAGCATCTTACTTCCCCTTCCCCTCCTTCCCAAAAATACCCTGGGGAGGATGAGTGGCAGTGGGACCCTCTGGTTTGGAGTCAGCCCAATTTACCTTCCTGAGGGTCCTCCCCAGGGGCAGCACATGTCGCTCATTCCCAGAGCTGCTCAATGGTTTGGTGTCAGGAGGTGGAAGAGGTGTCCGGAGATGCTGCTCAGAAACTTGATGTTACCCTGTCTGTGAAAAACCCAGCGGAAATCCGGACTGGGGAGCAATGTGTCCCGTGGAAAGCTCTTCAGAGCCCAGCATCACCTGCCTCTGTGTTCATCCTTTTGCCCTTTTTTCTCTATTTTTGTGGTGTATCTGAGGCAGGTGATGCTTTCAGGGAGAAGCAGACAATGTGTTTTTTTCCCCGGTGAAGCATTAATTCCTACCCAAGTGATGCCCAGAACGTGACTTTTTGGAGAATCATTGAGGTTGGAAAAGACCTTTAAGATCATTGAGTCCAACCATCAAGAGAGAGCAAAGACTGCAGGAGTTACTGGAAGGGTGCGTTAGGGAAACACACCTGGTTAGCACAGTTAGGTTAGCACACCTGGTGAAGTGACTAAAAGTGCAGTAGGAAAATCGCAAATCGGCAGCAGGACTGGGAAACCCATCAGGCAGTCGTTTATGTTAGTCGCCTAACATCCAGTAAAGCCCTTAATTGGCCAATAAATGCGGTCAGAATAACCGTCCTCAATGCGCAGCACCACTGCCAGCAATTAGCACTTACTTGTTTGCATTCTGCCCCCACCAATCTCCGCTCTTCGACTTCCAGATCTGTTTGGTTTTAAGCCAGGGAAGACTCCTTGTGTTTGCCAAGGAGAGAATGAGAAGAGTTAAAGCGTCGGAAGAAAAAGGTGATGGGGCAGGAGGGGTGGAGAGATGCTGAGCTGCAAAACCAGGGGCAGGGCTTTCCCATGGCTCGGGGGATTAATGCTGGGCTTCTGCAGAACGTAACATGCCTGGGGTTTGCTGAAGCCTTTTAAGAAATGGCTCGGCACCAGAGCTGCCAACACTGAGGGCTGCTTGTGGCTCAGTTGGAAGAGAAGCTCCTGATCACCTTTTGCAGTGAACAATCATTTATTGTCATTTTGGTGCAGGAGTAAACAATTCACATCATTTCAGAGGATTAGCAGAAAACTAAAGGCCAGACATTTCCATCTAGTGAAGCAAGGGCTTGGGATCCCAACAGGGCTCAAGTCACCAAAGCTGGAGGAAGGACGTGGTAGAGAGACAAGCAAATGCCCGGTACCCATCGCAGCTGCCACAAAGGGGAGGCTGCAGCAGCACCCCCCTGCAAAGGGGTCGCCGAATGCCACAACACCTCATGC
>NW_010391190.1:0-4992 GCF_000710305.1 Buceros rhinoceros silvestris | reverse complement strand
GGCCCCCCCCCCGCCTGCCACAAAGGGGAGGCTGCAGCAGCACCCCCCTGCAAGGGGGTCCCCGAATGCCAGAACACCTCATCCTGCAGTCTGCCGGCAACAACGGGGTGCATGTCTTGAAGTCCGACCTCTACTTCGAGCCATACAGGGGACGTTGCATCTACTTTGCAGGCAAGAAGAAACCACCAAGAGCCCTCGGCTTCTGTGCTGGCATGAAGATGTCCATCAGCATTTTAGTGCAGGTCCCCAAAACGCCAACTCTGTGTTGGGGGGAAGAGCCAGAGCGAGGTGTCAGAGCTGCACATTGCTTGGGGAAAAGGGGAAAGCAACCAAAAAAAGAATTACCCCCCACCCAGCCCTGCATTTACCCATACAAATATCTCTGGGCACATTCTGCAGTTTCTTGTTGTTTGTGGACAGGAAGTGAGCTGTGCTGCCAAGGACCTTGGTGACAGAAGCAGTACAGGGCAATCCCACCCCTGACAGCACTGGGGCAGGAGCCCAGGCGAGTGTGGGGGCACTGAAGGCTGCCAGGAATTGCCCCAGATGGATGAGCATCTCTGGTTGCTGCTGAGGAAAGAGGATTTCGGTACCACCTTCCTTCCCACCCCCAGCCCGCTCCCCTCCTCCTCCTCTCCACCAGAGATGCAGCATCTACAGCTCCCGCTCTGCAAATCCAACTGGTAATGGCTGGGCTGATTGACTGCAGATTTCCCTGTAACTGAGCTTAATTAGCAAGCTAATCAGGTCTGGAGATGGTTCCAATTTATTTATTGGCTGATGGCTGCCACTAATCGGCCTGGCCAGTTAATACTGGCAGAGCGGAGGTTTGTGCCAGGTGAATAAATGTATCAGGATTTCACTATTTCCAGCACTCGAAGATAGCAAAATGTGCCCGGCGAGCGCCTGAGCTGGGATGCAGGCAGGATGGTACCTGCAGCACCCCCTCCCCGCAGGGTGAGGGAGGGTCAGAGCACTGTGCCCAGCCCGGACCAGCTCTGGCTCACCTGGAGGATGATGCTTGCAGGCAAGGGTAGAAAAGGGGCATGTTCTGCCCTTTGCACGCCAGCAAACAGAGCTCAAACACCCAAAATAGTCCTTGTGACAAGGGACGAGGTGTCCAAAGGCAGTGTCGTCCGTGAGTCACCTCTTTTGAAGGTGACCCAGAGCAAGCCTCTGTTCCCTCCAGCTACATGAAGACGACACAAAAGAGAATTTTATTTTGCTTAAAAAAAAAAAAAAAGAAAAGAAAGGGAATTTTTCTGGGTTTTTTTTTCCCCCTGGAATTACTGGGTAAGTGGTGTTAGTGTTCCCTGGGTTTGCCGGAGCATCTCAGGGCTGATGAGGGATGTCTCTTGGGTGGAGGAAAGGAGAAAGGGGAGCGCTGGTGCCACAGCAGAACCTGCCTCTCTCTCTCGAGTATTGGGAAGCCAGGCAAGCAGGACTTGTTAATTAAAGCATGGTGAAAAGGTCCCTTCCTCAGCTCCTGTTCCTCCAGAAGTCCCACCAGTCTCTGGATCTGAGACAGGGATGTGTGTGTTGGATGACACCAAGGAAAGGAAGGAAGGGAACGGAGTTTCCACACCTTCTCCGCCATAGGGAGGAGTCGAAGGGAAGGGAGGCAGAATGAAAGGGGAGATGTGGCAGAACAGCTGGAGAAGGCACTTGCCACAGCAAAACCCTGCAGCTGGATGAAGCAGCTCTTCCCCAAAGACATCAAGCCCTGAACTGAAGACCTCAAGAGCTGGAGAGACCCCCCCATGTCACATAGCTGGCCCAGATCTTTAATGGTCCTCCATATTTTAGGCAAAAAAAAAAGAAAAAGGAAGGGGAAAATAAGCCTTTCTTCTAAACTGAGTCTGTGTGGCTTGAGCTGCCATCCTCCTTTTCAAGAGTCTTTTGGCACCAGTATTTTCTCCCCGTGAAACCACTTATGGACAATGATCGAGTCATTCCTCAATCTCCTCTCTCCTATAAGCCAGAAAGTGGGGGGGTGTCAGAGCATCGGGCGTTTCGGGGGGCTGCAGACCCCCTCTGGACCTGGCACCCTGGTGATGAGGGGTGACAGTCCCAGTGTGGGTCATCCCGAGGGCTGATGACCACTGGGGCTGGGTGGAGTATCCTTCTGGGGGGCTGCAGGTTTTCGGTTGATGGGGCCGTTCTGTGCCAGGCAGAGAAATGGGAGATGATGAGCTGGATGGGGCCAGCAAGCCCCGATGCAGGTAGTGCCCATGGCACAGGGGGAGCGGCGGCAGGCAGACGGGTTTCATGGCTGCAGCTCTGAAATCTCTTGCTGAAGAGGGTTATTAGAGGGAGTAATTGGGATCACCTTACTTTACAAATGTTACTTTGCAGAACGAGGCAGGAAGACAGATCGATCTCAACTATTATTCATTAAGGAAAGTCCTTTATAAATCCCAAATTAACAATTTCTCTTGGAGAGAGACTTCCTATTACCCTTCTTTTGCAGGAACTTATTGCTGCTTTGGAAATGGGGAAATATGAAAATAATTGGGGAGGGGGAGAAATAGCAGTCATGGGCTTAGGAGCCGAGCATCTGCTTAAAAAAAAAATACAGATGTGTGCCTTAAAAATGACCATTACCCTAATTCAGAGAGACAATGTTTTTGATAGATACTATTAGACCACAGCCGTAACGACATTCATAAAAGCCCAAGTGGCTTCCTAGCAGTGAACAGGCTATTTGTAAACGTTCAGCGCCTGATGGCGTATCTACAAGCATGATGGTTTGCAGAAGGTCTTTGCCATCCTCTGACCTCTTCATGCAACGTTGGTTTATGGGGGGGCTGCAGAAAGCTGCTGTTACTGGAGCTGGATGGACTGGGTACCTCCTTGTGCTGGTCCTTGCCACTGGGGCTGTACAGCATTTAATTTTTGGGGGCGTCTGTCTTGGCATTTGGGGGGCAAAGAGAGAATTTCAACCCAAATCCTCTTGATGTTTTGGGTGACAAACATATGGTGTTTGGGTTTTTTTTTTCCCAAGAGTGGAAAAAAAACCAAACACCAAAGAGTAATTGCTACTAAAAGGTTCTTCAGTGCCTTCCAGCTTCAGTGCAGGCCCTCGAAATTTGGCAGGAGGGTGTCCCGGTGTTTTTAACACGGGGTTTTGAGGGCGGAGCTGTGTATTTCACGTTACACCCCGCCACCAAATTTGGGTAATGAGACGTACCCCAAGGATGCTTCAGGTATGTACGTGAGAGGGCTCTGGGTAAGGAGATGTTGCCATTGCCCAGAGAAGTCAGCAGGTTTGCTTCGAGTCGAGGTTGCCAGCAAAAAAAAAAAAGGGCAATTATTTAACTTGTGTAACGGTGCCTGTGGCTTGTTTGGGCTGTTCTGAGAACACCAGCAAGGGAGGCAGAGGGCTCTCAGAGGGGTTTGGGGGCCATGCACACATTTTTCTGGATCATTTCTGAGTTTGGAGGCTCTTGCAGCAGGAACAGACATCTGGAACAGGACTGCAAGTGGAAGGGAAACAGCACAGATTTCTATTTGGACTCAGTCAGATGCGGTTTCTGACACCCCAGGATATATTACCTTTAAAAAGAAGGTGAATCACTGCTCATGCCCCTTTTTGGGAGGCCGCTTTGGGGTATTGGTACCCATTAGAGTATCTTGAGGGTGTGAAGAAGGAAGAGCTCCAGGCACTTGGTCACACATATTCACCCTGTGAGCTCCAGCTCCTCGCTGTTGATAACATGCTCCTAGAAAATTATAAATGGGAGTCCCCGGTTTGTCTTTTGCTCCGTTAATTAATAGGATTTGAGCATTAAAACTGCTCCCCTGGAGTCGGCGATAGGCCCTTTGCCACTAATTCAGGCCCCTTGCCACTAATTCAGTTATCCTGGCAGGTCCATGTAAACACCCCATATTTTACTGCCATTTTTAGATTATTCCCCTGCCTTGTAATTATTTTCCCGGGGGATGGCGGGGGATTAATTCCAGGCACCCGTTCCTCCGCAGATGGTGACATGCCATAGCACCGAGGCGATGCAGAGCATCGCCTGGCAGCAGCTAACGCAGCCGATTCCAGGTCGGTTTACCTAAGGAAAACGTTGTTAAGCCGGGTCTGCGCTCCTCTTCCTTCGCTCCTTTTTATAAATCAAAGGGAGAGAGGACTCGCTGATGGGTCAGCCCTGTCTGCGGTCCTCTGGCTGCAGAGGAATCTTGGGAAGACTCTTGTGTAGGTACCAGCGGGGCTCAGCAGCACCTTGAGCGCTGGCAGCCCTTGCTCAGGCTTCACTCCGCCGTGTTCGGTGTCGAGGGGCTGAGGCTGTTTATTCCTGGGGTTTTTTTTTCTCCACAACCGGGTTGTTTGGAGGAGGGCCAGGATCCTCCATTGATCCTCCTGAAGCAGGCAGCTTCAGGGTGGCCCTTACCAAAGGCAGGGAGAATAATTTCGCTTAGAGCTAAAATACCCCTTTCTATATGATTTATCTGTCTGACTTAATCTCCTGCCGGGGCTGGGAGTCAAAGCACCTGCGAGAGCCAGGAAACGCCACGGTTTTCTCTGGGGCTGAGACACTGGGAGCTAAAGAAGAGGTTTAAATCCACATGGAAAAAAAAAAAATCATCTATCCATCCTTCGTCCCTCAGGCCTGCTCGGAACAGCGGCCTTTGGCTACTCCTCTGGGGCTGAGCCCTGGGGAAAGTTGGGCGAGGAAGTTTGCCGAGCTGGAGGGAGGGCGGCACAGATCGATTGGCGAGTTTAATAGGATCAGGTCAGTGTAATCCTGTTTTAGCCATTGTAATTCAGGCAGCCAAGGAGACCTCAAACTATAGGGGAAGGGGCTTTTAAAACCTCAGCGGTCCTGCCACAAAGCCAGAGGCTGGGGCTAGGACAAAAGCGGGAGAGAGGATGAAGTGGCTTGAAATAAATAGATTAAGGCTCTCTATGGGCCAGGCGTAGCAGGAGGGAGCAAAGAGCAAGCAAGAGGCGGGCGAGCATCCCGCGGCGGCGGGGGGGGGGACCGG
>NW_010391189.1:13678-14702 GCF_000710305.1 Buceros rhinoceros silvestris | reverse complement strand
TGCAGCAGGCTTGAAGCTCTGCCAGAAGGTGAGAGGCAAAGATTCTAAAGAAAGAGGGCAATCCAGCTCAGAGCTGCTGAAGAGAACAAGCGAGCTCCAGAGAGCCTGGGGGGAGCCTGTGCTGCCTTTCGGGCAGCATTCCCTTCCTATCTGTCCTTCCGAGAAGGGAAGAGGAAGACAACAGCTCACTCCAGAGCATCTCAGCAGATTGCACCATCCAGGATTTGCCCCAAACAACAGCAGCTGCTCCCAGGCAGCGAGCGGGGAATTTCCCCAGCTGAGATGGGGTCAAGTGCACTCGGTGTCTCCATGCCCACAGTACCTTTGGCTGCTGGTTCTCTGACGTGTGGCACGTGCTCCTCCGGCTTGGAGAGGGGGCAGGGAAGGGTGGTGAGCTAAACAACAGAAGGGATGTGGCGATAACCCAGCCGTCTCCTCCACTTCCAGTTTGGGGGAATCTAAAACCCAGGGGAGACCCATGCCCTAAGTCTTTAAACTCCCTCCCAAGCCACGAGACAGGGCAGGATCTCTGTATCTTCTTTGCAAAAGAGGAAATCTCAGCATCCACTTCCAGTTTGGGGAAATCTAAAACCCAGGGGAGTCCCATGCCCCAAGTCTTTAAACTCCCTCCCAAGCCACGAGACAGGGCAGGATCTCTGTATCTTCTTTGCAAAAGAGGAAATCTCAGCATGGTGAGGCAGCAAGATGTCAGGTGCAACAAACGCAGGGATCCACGACCTGGTGGTCTTCCAGCACCTCGTACGCTCGCTCTTCAGCCCCGAAGCCAGACACTCAGCAAGCAGCACGGGAATGGAGTGCCAGACCGGCGTCCCCCAGCCTCGGCCTTGGGCACTGGAAAGGCTCTGCAAGTGGGGAAGCCCCTGCACTCCCACTCGCCTGCTGCCCTGCAGAGGACCTGAGGGAGGGGGCGGGCTGGGGAAGCCCCTGCAGCCCTCGCACGGCAGGAGCCTGGGGTAACGCTGCGCCCCTTGATGCCGCGGGGGCGCGGGGTGGGGTAGGTCAT
>NW_010391189.1:7472-13228 GCF_000710305.1 Buceros rhinoceros silvestris | reverse complement strand
GCTGGTGTGGAGTGGGGTAGGTTAGATCACATGAGACCTACAGCACCCACAGCAAGAACAAATATTTATTAGCGTGTTAACTCTCCTCACCCCACTCTTATTCTGATGGCATTTGGGGTTGTCAGAGGATGTTCCATCCACCACTCGGTGTAAAAAGGGGTCCTCATGCTTCTTCCTGGGTGAGCTGGAGATCCCCACAAGTCAGACCTGTGGCAGGGAGGGGAAATTCAGTCCTGCTGCTGGGCACAAACACTGAAAGAAAATCCTCCCCTGTGTAGTGCTCATAGTGCCACCTTCTTCCCCTCTGGAAGGCAGTCTGAGGCCAATAAAACTTTTCCAAAGAGGAGAGGGGAGGGATAAGTCTCCCAAAGTGGCTCTGCTCCCACTGAATTGCAGGCAGACCAGTCCCAGCAGGCAGCTGGGCAGAGCGAAGAGGCAGCCCGACAGGCCAAAGGAGTCCAGCCGCTCATTCAGAGCACACGACAGGCTTCCCTGAGATCTTCAGGTCATCAAAGGGCAGCAAGGCGAGGATCTGCAAAGGCCAAGGGTATGGACACGTAAGGATCTAGGGTTTTGTCTCCACTGAGCTAGGGTAGAGCCCCAGACCTGCCCTCCCCAGCCCTGCAACCTCCCATGGCTCCAGGGGAGTGCCAGGAAGCCCTGGCTGAGCATCCCTAGAGCTTGAGGAACAGGCAGGCGCCCCACACACCTCCAGAGCCAACACCTGCCCCCTATAGGGAAGGCGGGCACAGCTAGAAAATCCTCCTAGGAGCTAACCCCAAATCCTCCGATTCCTGCACGCTCTGACACCGGCAGAGCCACAGGCCTCCCTCCTTGCGGACTCACATCGTCATTGCCGTCAGCCAGGTCCTGGGCTGTCTCATTCTCCATGTTCCTCAGCAGGGTGTCAGCCCCAGAGTGCGAGAGGATGGCGGCGATAGTAGCATCCTTGCGGCCCACGGCCAGGTGGAGTGGGGTGCACCCGTTGTACATCTGAGCGTCCACGTAAGCCCCATTTTGCAGCAAGAACTGGACAGCCCTGTGATTGTGGCACTCCACGGCCAGGTGCAATGGGGTCTTCCCGCTCGTACCCTCCTGCAACCCACAGAACACGAGGGCATGGGTGCGAGGTCCCCTCAGATGAGCTCTGCAGCCCCCACCTGCACCCCCTGGACAAGGTGTAAAGGGGGCAGTCCCCACCCTGACTGCTGTCATGGCACCCAACAGCACTGCAAAGACTTTCCTCTCTCTCAGAACTCAGTGCCTCCAAGCCCCTATGGCAGTCCTGCCACGACCTGGCAGTACCTGCCCCAAGGCTGGAGGGAATGCCCAAGGGATTGGGCAATCCCCACACCATGCCCAACCTCACCCGCACATCTCAGCACGTCCTCAGGCTTACCTGAACATCGATGTTGGCACCACTCTTCAGCAGCAAAGACATCATCCGGATGTTCCCCTTCAAGGTGCTGATGTGCAGACAGGCCAAGCCTGGGGTGGGGAGGCAGGAGAGAGAGCCACGGTCAAGCCTGGACCACCCCGAGGCACCCCAACCCTGGCCCCATGCCCGCTTGGCTGCACTCCTGGATCCCTGCATACACAACACACAGTCTCTGCTTCAACCTAGCCACTGGCTCCGCACCAGGCTGCCCCCAGGTCTCACCTTGCCAGTTCTGGAGCTGCAGGTCCTGGTGGTGCCTTTGGGGTTCCGGGGTGCCATCCGGTGGGGTTGTGCCCTGCAACAGCTGCTGGGCACACTGCAGGCGCTGCTGCTCACAGGCCAGGTGCAGTGGGGTGTTGCCGTTGCGATCCTGCAGCCCAGGGTTCACTCCCTTGTGGATCAGCGCCTGGATGACGCTGGGCTGCTCCAGGTACACGGCGAGGTGGAGCGGGGTCTAGAGGTGAGGTGGGGACAGAAATTAGGAAAGGAGAGGATGCCCCTAAGGACACCAGGTATGAAAAGCCACTCTGACGGCATGGGTAGGCTGCTGCACAGGAGCCTGTCCCTGCCCTGGGTTTAAGCGTGGCTGACACGGGAGGGGTGCAAACAGCTTGCTGCCCCCCCACACCTCAGCTCAGGCATCACCCATGGGGGCAGATTGCACTGCCCAGGTTATCTACCTTGTCACACTCAGGCTGTACCTGCTCCACCCTCCAGGGCTATCTACAGCATCCTGGATAAAGGACCCCTTCACCCTTCAGTGCCAGGAGCTGCCACACCTCTCTCTCGGCGTATCTCCCACACCCTTCTTCCACTCCCTGAAAAGGGGCTGCTCACCACAGCATGGAACCTTCACCACACTCTGGAGGGAGTGGGTAGGCGGTCCTGGGGAAAGGGTAGATGGATTGGGCATCTATCCAGGAAGCAGCCTGCAGCACCCTCCTTCCTCCCATCTTCTGCCTATCACACTTGCATACCTGGAAAAGGTCGTTTTGGATCTCCAGCACCTCCTTGGGCAACTGAGCGATGCTGCAGAGTGCTAAATCTGGGATGCAGTGGATAATGGCCAGGTGAACCAACCTAGAGATGGGATAAAGGGAATGGGGAAGAAGAAAGAAAAATGAGCTCTGAGAGTCATGCACAGGAGCAGAGATCTTCCACTGCCGCACGGAGGAATAACCTCCCAGTCCCCTTCCCTCTCCACCAGCTCAGAGCTCCTCCTCCCTGCCCTCTTCTTGGGGAAGCTCAGCAGCAGGGCAAGGCACGATCACAGCCTGAGGTTCCCCAGGGCAGTTCTTCACTCTCATACCCACAGCGAACAGGCCCTCTTGTCCCTGCTAAGCACCACAGGGTCCTCCCTCGGACCTCCCAGCATGCATGGGCATGGTGCTTGGACTCAGCACTGTCCACAGCCAGGCTTCCAACTGGTGCAGGTCCAAAGAGCCTGGGATGTGTTTTGCAGAGCCCAAGGGCTGGGTTTGGCAGCTATGGAGGGAGGTCTGGGCTCTGGCAGCTGCCTGGGGAATTCCAGCTTTCTACTGCCAGCTGTGCACCACACTTCTGCTTTCCCCTCCATGAAGGCAGGCAGCCAGAGCTGGGCAAGAGCCCAGCGCCAGTCCAAAATCACCTGCACGGCCCAGTCCCATGCCAGCTGATCTCCTGGCTCACACCGATTTCCTCTCCTCTACCCCACATCCTTCCCTTTCAGCACTGCCACAGCAGGGCTGGCACACAGCCCACTGGTGCAGAGGGACACCAGAGGTGCAGCCATCAAAGCTCAGTGGCCACCAGGGAGCCCTGGTCCTCAGGTCCATGGCTGCCACAGCCATAGGGTGGCCAGGCAGCCTGGAGTCCCCCAGCCCAAGGTGACGCTTTATTTCCAGTTGGGTCTGATGCTGGGCCTGGCACAGTCAGAATAGAAGTGAGAGTGCAACAGAAGCAGACCCAGGAGGGAATTTCCAGCCCCCTCAGCCCAACTGCCGCACTCCCCAGCCCTGCGGTGCAGAGGGACCGGCCCCTCTGCTGGGTCAGCCCCAGCCATGGCAGGTAGCAGCTCCCAGAGCTGCAGAGCATGGCAGGCATGAACTGAGCCTCCTGCCACCTCCCCACTGCTGTGCTGGGGACACTGGGTGGCTTTTATGTCTGGCAGGGACCAGCTCCAAACGAAGGCCAAGTTCTAAGTGGGCTTTGGCCACTCATGCTGCTTGGCAGAGGCAGATGGGGCCAAGGGACAGAAGGCGAGAGCTGTGCCAGCCCAGGCAAGAGACCCTGCTCACCGGACAGCCCAGCTCTGGGATGTCACCTGCAGTGTGGGGGGTGGACAGCATCCCTCCGCAGGTGGGAAGGCAAGTACTGGCCTTAAACACTGCAGCAAAGAAGCAGGCCTGGACTGCCTTCTCAACAGCTGCAGGGGGGACAGAGGTGTGCTGAGAAGCCTAGTGGCCAGTCCCCCAAAATGTCCTTTATCCACCTCCTGCCAAAGTCCTGTCCGAGGGTCAAGCCAGCACCTGGGACCCCAGGCACCCTCAGCCGAGACCCAGTTTTGGTGGCTAAAGATGGCCAGTTCCTCTTTGTCCTGCCACCACAGGAGAAGCTGTGACTGACAGTAGAGGCTGCATCACCAGAGTAAGCCCCAGGTCACACCAGAGCAGGGAATTCCCTGCTGGAAGGAGAGGCCACCCACATTTGCTCCCACACCACCATGGGTTGCCCCCTCACTGCCAGCTCTCCATGAGGCCAGGGAAGGGGCTGTGAGCCAGGGACAAGTGGCCTCACCAGCAGGGTCTGGCCACCCTTGGCAGACCACGGGGCAGGGGCACAGCCAAGGGCGCCAGGCCAGGCTAGCAGCGGGCAGGAGCAAGGGGCAGAGCTGGGGTACCAGCTGCAAGAATACCCCCCTGCTGGGCAGGCTCTGGCTGGCCCCAGCCCAGATGTGACCCAGGCAGGGAGATTCCCTGCTGGGTTTTGCATCAGGTCCCCGTGGCAGCACCTGCACTGCGGTGTCCTTTGGCCGCTTGCAGGGACAGCCCCTGTTTCTCCAAACCTGCTCCCAGGCACCATGTGCGGGATCTGCCTTTCTCAGGTATGGCAGAGATAAGACTACGCAGACAGGGGACTTTCCAAGGCAATTTGGCTTGAACTTTAAACCTCTGCTGCTTTCACTTTCCAGAGCCATGTGGGGCTCCCAGGGGACAAAACAGTGCCTGGGGTTGTGCCCCGCTGCAACCAGCCGTGTCCCCAGGAATCCCCCCAGCCCCTTTGCCACTACCCATGACGCACTCTACCAGGGACAAGCGGGGCAGTCAGCCAGGGGAGGCGGAAACCCCAGGCAGCCCTCTGCCACTGCTGGCACCTCGGTCTTCCTGTCTTGGGTGGCTCTGCAGCTCAGCGAGGCAGTGGAGCGGCTCAGGGATGGGTTGACTCCAAGAATTTTGGGCATCTATACTGCAGAGGCCACAGGGGCAACCATCTCCACCCAGCCAGAGCTCAGGCTTTCACCTCAAAGCTGGGATGTGCCTGCTTTGAAGGATTGCTTTCCCTCCCTTCCTTTTCCCTTCACCACATGCAGCCTCCTCCTGTGCTTTCATTTCTGCATTTGTTCCCCCCTTTCCTCATTGCCAGCCCTCAACTTCCTGAAATGGCTGCAAGAGCCGTGAGCTATTCAGGGGAATCGCGGCAAAGCCACTGGGCTGGGAGGAGCCCACCAAGAGCACATGTGCACCAAGACACTCCGTGCCACTAGCAGTGATGCCAACTAGGAATCAGCATCGGTTCCTGCTAAGCCAGGCAACCTCCTCTGCCCAGGAGACCGAGGGACAGGCATCGTGCCAATCTCCGCTTTCTTCCAGCCAAGCCTACGAGCACCCCTCTCTCTCTGCTGTGGCAGCCATGCACTCCGGCTGCTGACAGGCTGCGGCATGCTGGCACACGGTGCTCGCAGATGATCCCCAGAGCCAAGCGCAGCAATGGAGAGATACCCATCCTGCCAGATGCCCCTCCTCATCCAGCCACGGCCCTGTGCCTTTGCCAGAACAAGTCCTCCGCCCCGCCATGCTCACACCCTTCTCTCAGCTGCCTGCACACCTCTCCTCTGCCTTCCTCTGCTTGCCTGTTCCCTCCCTCCCCATGCTCCTGCCTGCAGGGCACCTGCCTGCAGCCACAGGGTGGGTGCCCAGCAGGGACTTTTGGAAAGGGCAACAGGGAGTTTTGGAAAGGGCAGGAGATGGAGGAGCTGTGGGCAGGGGAAATGTGGCCAGCCTAAGTGTACAGATGGCTGGGCTTGTACTCAGCTTTTCCACTTGCTCACGCGCTCCATCCT
>NW_010391189.1:4227-7149 GCF_000710305.1 Buceros rhinoceros silvestris | reverse complement strand
TGGGCACAGGGCATTCCGGGCACAAGGCGATCTATCCGTCAGAGAGATAACAATCCTGGAGCAGAGGCGTCAGGGCCATCCCTGGGGATGTCTCTGGGACTGAGCACACCATGCCTAAGGTGGACCTAGTTTAGGCACAGGAGACAATCCACTTCCACAGTGCTGTCCACCTCCCAGGCTTCTGAGTGACCTCAAGCACCTGGCAGGAGAAGTGTCCACACATAAGGACTGGAGGCAGGAGAAAGGGTAAGGGTGACATCCAGCTCTGACACACGAGCAAAACTTAGGAAGTCACACCAGTTCTCTGGCTATGTTCTCCTCTTCCTCTAGAAAAGGGACTGACCATGCAGATCCCCCCCATCTGTGGAACAAGACACCTGGTCCTCAAGGCAGCCTGCCCCTTCACCTTCTCATCCCAGAAGCACCTAGGACAAGGGATCTCGCATTCAATAGAATTTGCTTGGACAATTTTTTCTCCCTCTCTAGATAAGCTCCCTGTCAGCAGCAGGAAGAGTTCACTCCTGGCTCCTTATTTTGGCTGAGCGGAACATTCAAACAATTCACACAAGAGAAGCTTGTTCAGGGGAGGAAATGGCCCTAGAAACAAGAGAGAGGAGAGTGAGGGAGGAGGAAAACAGCAGGGGAATTCCATGCTTACCCTGCTCTCCTGTTCCAGCCTCATAACCTGCACTGCTAACCGCTTCCTCAGCCATCAGCATGAATCTCTGCCAGCAGGCTCAGCAAGCACAGCTCCATCCTGCCCTGCAGCCCTCTGCCAGCACAGGTCAGCTCCCTTCCTCCCCACATACCAATGTAATGCTGTCCAGCTCCATAAAACTGTGCCAGCTGCCCTCTGGCAGCTCCAGGGGAGCAGCAGATCCCAGCCGGCTGTAGGGTCATCCCCACATCCTCTGCTCCTGCCCTGGGTCTCCTGTTCTGCAGATTTCTTCTCCCCTTCCCTGGGCAAAGTCCCTCCAGCCGGTGGGTTCAGCCCTCCTGATCTCCAGCCTGGGCAGCAGCTGCTTCCCAGCCCGTTGCTCCTGGGGCCAAAGAGAGGGGTGGGAAGCGATGGGTGAGCAGGGGAGACAATCTCCAGTTCTCTTGTGGTGCTCTGCAGAGGGCCTGGTCTGGGTGCTCCAGGATGAGAAGTTCCGGAGGCCGATCGGCAGGGGAGTCCTTGTGAGAAGGCTGTGGACACCTCATTTTTTACTGGGGTGGGGGAGGAGGATGCAAGGAGATGAAGGTGTATGTGGGTGAACAGGGGCACACAACAGCCCTGGCTTCACATCCTCTAGACTCTGCACCGACACATTTGAGAATTTTTGCTGCATTTCTGAGCAGATAATGGGTCTGGGATTGCAGAACTGTAAGCATCAGAGGCACATGGACTACTCCCTGCAAAACAAGGGATCTGTCCCCCACTACCGTCACTGCAGGGATGGGCCAAGCCAGAAAGCAGATCAGCCCATCCCAGGAGGGCCCAGTCATGGGCTGAGAAGCAAGATAAACAATTGCAATAAAAGCAGAAAACATTCCAAAAGGTTCCTTGGTGACAGCAACTCCACTTCAAACAGAGCAAATTCCCATTCTCACTTGTCAGGAGGCAAATACGTTCTCATACAGTTTCTGTACACACAGTGATATCTTGGAGTCAGAACAGCCTCTTACGAGAGGACAGTGCCTGGACTTTGACAGAGCCTGTATACAACACACACCAGCAATCATTTGCAGCCCTGCAGGTATCCTCACTGCCTCTTGATTGTCTTTAATGAGGTGTCAGCCATGGGTCTATGATATCTCAGGCTCTCCCCTTCAGTGCTGCATCTGCCCCCGTCACAGGGACCTCCCAGCTCTGGGACACAGAGAGCATCCCAGGCAGCTCACTGAGAAGCATCCAGTAACCACTCTTACAGCTCACATCCCACGGCCCCTCTTCCTACACAGTCACGTCTGACTCCTCTTTTATTCACATTGTTTAAAAAAAAAAATCCCAGACCAACAAAATCCCAAACTTCCTTTGTTAATACAGCTGAGCTCAACTGTTTCCCAGTAGCAACCAAGCCTGCCCGCGGAGGGCAAGGACCTGAGGCCCTCCCCATCTCAACTGATCCCAGGCATCAGGCTTTTGCATCCCAGGACATGGAAACTGCCAGCCATTCTTTCCCTTCCTCTGTGCTGAAGTTCCTTGCGCCTCTCCCTAGCTCCAAGGCAAAGCTATGCAGGCGGAAAGTCTGAAGAAACTTCCTCCAGGCCAGGCTGAAGTCATCGGAACAGGGAAAAAACATTTCTTCTTGCCTGCACGATCTCAGAGTTACCCACCTCACACCAAGGCTGTACACAAGTGACCCTCGAGGCAGCCAGCAGCTTCTGGGACATCCTAAAGGAGCCTGTGCAGAGCTGCCTGCCCTTGCTTGGAGGGGCACCAACTCCTCCCCTGCTCACCAAACTCCTGAGCATGCACAGAGGAAGAGCTGAGAGTCCAGACACGGGGCGCTGGACACAGCAGGTTCTCTTCTCCCTCTGACAAGCACCACGTTAGGACTCATTTTCGTCTCTGCCTCACAACAGTGGTGTGCTAGGAAGCAACCCAGGATGGACTCAAACTCCCCTGACAATCAGGCAAGGAGCTTTCCAAAGCCCCTCTGCAACAGACGAGAGCATCCCTGCTTCCCATTGACTAGGGCCGTCCCAGCGCTGCACAGCCGGCCGCAGCTCAGCCCAGCCCAGCAGGTGGACTCTCAGCCCAACCAGCAATCACAGGGGTTCTCTGCATTGGACTTCTTTAATCCTCCACCGAAAACTGTGTCTCTCCGGTCCTCTGCTTCTTTTTGCTTCTTTCACAATGTTTTCCCTTTGTTGTCACAGAGCCCGAGCATTTCCCTCCGCACACATGGAATCTGGGATCCAGAGGTACGGGTGTTC
>NW_010391189.1:476-4161 GCF_000710305.1 Buceros rhinoceros silvestris | reverse complement strand
GGGAATCTGGGATCCAGAGGTACGGGTGGTCAGCAGGGCAAGCACCAAGCAGGCAGCCACAGAATGGGGACAACCTCTATTCCCCTGCAGGGGGAAGATCTCTAGCAGAGGGCTGCATGAGCGGGAGGATTACATCTAGCACATGCCAGTGAACAGCTACAAGTGGCCTTTTGTCCCGCTAGATAAGCCTTCGCACTCCATGGCTCAGCGGGGAAGGCCCCTTCGCTACCGTCACGTGGAGGAGAGCTCAGAACATCAGCTCCCGTGGGGCCCCAGTTTTACTCGATTAACTGTCCCTGAGCTCTTGTTAAGGCATCTCAGCCCACAAGTCACTGGCACGTGATTTCTCATCAGCAGACGGGGCAGCGCTTGTCTCTGGTGGAAGGAGGAAGTCAGGCTTCCTCCACTTCCCTCCCTCCCCGAAACGCACAACCGACCAAAACCACTCGGTCCCATTTTCCATCTGAAGGAGGCCAAGATCTCCCTCTCATGACTGAGCTGGGGTCCCCCGACCTTCACCCCCACAGAGGAGCCGTGTTGCTTTGCATATGGAGCCTTGAGCACAAGATAGCCGCCCTGCTGCGCCGGTGCAGCCACAGGTCTTTTCCAGCACCACACAGCCAGAGGGCTCAGAGCAAGGCTGCATGTGCTCTACCCAGCTGCCAAGGGGCCCATCACTGTGGCACCAGGTACCAGCAGCATAAACTGGTGTGTAGCCCAAGGACTAGCAGGGGCAGAAAGGGCTTAAGTGTAAGACGGCCAGTCCTAGAGAGAAGAA
Source organism: Buceros rhinoceros silvestris (assembly GCF_000710305.1). NCBI lineage: Eukaryota > Metazoa > Chordata > Aves > Bucerotiformes > Bucerotidae > Buceros > Buceros rhinoceros. Next base: position 3,383 of record NW_010391189.1, on the reverse strand, counting down.
GCTCTACCTAATTTCCCACACTGGTAAATCAACTCTGCCTCTCCAGAGCTGGCAGAGGCTGCCATATGCCCAAGTGAACAGGGAGGCTTTGCCGTGGGCTGAAATACGATGGACAGTCCCGTCACTCCCCATCCCACCCTGAAGGAGCTGATCCCACACGCCCCGCTCTCCCAGGACGCCGGCCTCATACATCTGCCTGGCAAGACCAGGAAGAAGGGGGTTTCCTCAGTAAATCTTAACAAAGGTTGAGCTTGTCCGGCGGCCGGGGTACAGCAATAAAGCTGCCTGCAGCCTGCTCAGAGCTGACCATGCCTGCAGCTGGAAAGCCCCTCTCTTCAATTCCACACAGAGCAGTCCTATTGGGAGACAGCGCAGCAGAAAAGGAGCTACTGTAAAAGGAAGACACGCATTCTTGGAGAAGACTGAGCACACAGAGCTTGCTCTCTACCCAGCCATGGAATAAGCAGGATACTTAAGTACACCCACCATCTTCTGCCTGTCACCCCATTCCTCTTCCTTGAACTCTCCTGCTATGCCAGCTCTGCTGCTCTCTCTCAGAGACTGATGTGCCAGTGCCTGATTACAGAAACTCTGACTTCCCCGAGGCAGAGGGACAGCCAGCGGCATTGGGGAGGCGTGGGTGCAGGGCTGGTGCTTGGGCAAGTGATTCTTGGAAGACAGCACCCACACATTTCACTGGCCATCACACCCACATCTCCCCTGTTGGCCAACTTCCTTCCTGCAGAAGCAGGACCCCTTCTAATTTTGAGCACAGGAAAAGCCAGTTTTAGCTGCACTGCTTCACCCTGCCTGGGTTAACATCTTTTCTCATGGTGGTAGGCAGGAAGGTATCCAAGCAGGATTCTGCTGATGCTCCAAACACTCAAGCACATGCTTCTGGCCTTTGACTCCACCTCCTATACCTTACCACAAGTATCAGGCTGACAAACACAGACCCCTCACAGGCACACCTTGAGGTGGAACAGGTGGTCCAGCCTGAGGAAGCTATGGACAGCCAAGATTTTTGTCCAACAGAGAACCAAGACTTTCACCAGGCCCCTCTGCGCAAGCCTGGTGCCCCTCTCTGCTCAGTACCAGCCAGGGAACCTGGAGAAACAGGAACTACTTGGCCAAACCCCCTGAACTTTTTGTATTTTCAGAATTCCAATTTCAGGAAAGTGTTGTTGCCCAAGTCTTCTCAAATAAGAAGATAGTATGATTTTAATTCTTGGCCTGGAGGTGCTTGGTGGCAGACATTCAAGCAGGGCACACAAGGAAATCTGCTGACAGATTAAAAGTCATCGATGGGTTTGTCTGGCTGGATGAAAGGGGTGCAGCCTGTGGCCATGTGATCCCTTTTCTCTGGGGACCTTCTGTTACTGGATGAGCAATTGCTCCATATACTTCAGCACTGCTTTCACACCTGGCTTGTTTTTGCATACAGAACCAGTGGCAGCTCAGTGAGCTGCGGGCGCTCACAGTCCGCATTTGCATCAGCCCAGTGGTGATGTTAAATATAAATGCCGCCTACCTCTGCCACAGGGTCAGCAGGAGAGACAGGAATAGCAGAGGCAGAAATCCACAGCCTCGCCGCTCTAACCACAAGAATAGTTTTTCCCAACGCTGGGAACAGATCCCAGGAAAGCTGACACGGCCAGCCCGGAGCTGTACGAGATGCACCACCAGCAGACTTTTCACTCCCTCTCTTGCTCTACACAGATTTCCTGTTCTGAATTGCACTGCAAGTGAGAGAAAACAGAAGAGCAACTGCAACCATTTGGAGAGCAGTCTGGGAGCCTCTCCTGCCTACAATAACCAAGGCACCACCAGTGAATGTTTCCCTAGTTAATGAGATGCTTGCATTAGGTCTCCAAGCAAGTTTGACAAGCAAAGGGCTCAGCCACCTTACGAGGCAGCCCCAAGCAGCAAAAGCACCTCCAAGCAGCTGCATCTACCAGACTCGCTGAAGAACGGTGAGCAGGGAGCCCTGGGCACACTGTGATGGATTAGCCCAAGGGGCTTCTCCGAGGCTCTGTCTAAAAGACCCCATGCTCTCTCCATGGGCACTCTGACTCTAGCGTTACAGCTGGGAAAGGTGGCAAAGATCCTCCACGCCAAGGGGTCCCAGAGCCCGACTGTAGATAGGACAGGACTACAAAGCTCTATCCAGGCACCAATTTGGGGATCGTGGGAGGCTGGGCTTAGCCCAACCTTGATTGCCTTGTGACTTCCAGCCAATCCTCAGAGCAGATCCCACAGTGAACATTAATGAACTAATTAGCAGATGCACAGGCTCCTTCTTAACCAGGAAGTAAACACTTGAGCTAGCTCTCAGCTCATCTCCAGCCTCAGAACCAGATGTGCTCTGCCAGGCAAGGACGGAGCCTCCCTGCTGCTCCCACTACTGAAGCCATTTGCTTGCTTGTGTCAGTGTCTTAGTTTCTCTTCCTCTTGCACCATTACTCAGTATTAAACCCCAGCTTAGGTTTGGGGCAAAGCTTTGCCTTTCTCAGCTGTGAGCATGCTTCACTCATGGTCTATGGGCACTTATGATGAAAACCTTCTGTCAAGGGAATGTGTGACAGGAAAGCATTGTGAGTAGTTGAAAACAGTTACCAGAAGCCAAACCAAATAACTCCAGTGTGATGCCTCTGTCCTTGAGAGGGCGTTACGGATGTGTGAAGGCCTCTCTCATTAAAGGAAACCCTCATCTCCATCACAGAGGCTCAGGAGGGCAACTCTGTAGCAGGCTGTGCATCAGAACTGGGCTGAAAGCTGTGACGGCGGATTGGCAAAGCAAGGCGATCTCCACCTGAGAACAAACAGTTCTTGGGTTGCTTGGTTGAGCAGCATCCGCGGCCCTAACACAGCCATCTCAAGCTCTTGCACAGCCAATCTCATTTCGGG
>NW_010391189.1:0-407 GCF_000710305.1 Buceros rhinoceros silvestris | reverse complement strand
AACCCCACCCACCCAAGGCTTTGCCCCAGCCAATCTCATTTCGGGTCTTGCTTACGCGCCATCGCACGACAGCCAAGCCTCCCCCATCGGGGAGGAAATGTTGCATTCTCTGGGGAAGAGACGGTGGGGGGGCTTGATTTGCTACCCACCCAACCCCCCTTCCCTCCCCCACCTTCTAGTTGCTAGTGGCCCCATAGCAAGTGAAAGTTTTCTTTCTATGGTGGGTCCGTTCTGTGCCATGATGCCTGGGGTGTCTCTCCCCGCGGCACCTGGCTGGATGCCCCGCTGGCCACCTATCGAAGCACGCATCAGGGTACCAAACACTCGTGTGCAGCACAAGGCAGAAGGCTCTCAGGACCTCGGGGAGCCCTTCACAGCCCGGCTGAACCTGTGCTCCTCGGGAGAGG
>NW_010391188.1:17616-32987 GCF_000710305.1 Buceros rhinoceros silvestris | reverse complement strand
GGGCGGCCGGGACCTGACAAGAGCGGGAGTCCTGGAGGGTAAACCACGTTACTAAGCACCACATCTACATGTCTTTTAAATACCTCCAGGAGTGGTGACTCATCCACTTCCTTGCACAACCTGTTCGAATATTTTAGAAAACTTTCGGTGAAGAAATTTTCTTCTTTTGAGTTGGAACATGGAAAATACAGGGTCAGTATTAAAGGAAAGATAATGATTGGTATGTCTAGCTTTCCTTCAATGAATGCTGTGAGGAATAGGTAAGCAAACAGTTTTCAGGAGTGAGTTAGTTGTAGTTAATTCTGATTTGGACAGTATTAGATGACTTCTTGGTGGTGTTGCCAGATTTAATTTGTTTGCTTCTACACAGGCTGGCCAAGGAGCTTGTAAAGGGTGTCTAAAACTTCCATGAGATTGCACAGCAGCTTGGCTAGCTAAAAAAAATTTGGAGTTTACCTACAAATTTACCAAAAATGAATTGAATTATTTACTCTCTTCCTTTTTTTCCCTTTCTTTTTTTTTTTTTTTGACTATTCAAAGAAAAATTGAGGTCGTTATGTTTTCTCCAAAAAAATGAAGAATTATGTTTGAGAAATCAAACATAAGCCAATCCAACCTGGCTATTATTTTTAGAAATTAAAAATATTTTAGTTCTGTATTTTGATACAATGTACATTATTCTTCTAAACTAGTGTGTTCCTAAATTTTATGCTGATGTATTTTAAAGAGTAATTTTATATATGTTTCTTTAAATTTTCTTGAAAAGCAATATTTTCTCAATACTAAGACATATAAAAGCTTATATTCAACTATAACTTTTTTGCCACTGGATATATGCAGGCAGTGGATAACTTCTGCTTATCTGCAATGACTTCAAAAACCTGATTGCTGTAATTTTCTTCCTTCACATCTGTAAAAGTATGACAGTGTTGGAAAACTCATATAACATGAGGTGTGCCGTGTTTTATGATGTGCTTTTTCACAATCATTTTAGGATTACAATTCAAGAATCCTCAAATACATGGTACCAAGAGACATAAGGTTAATCACCAGTTATTTATTTTTCTGTATAAATGAAAAATATAACTATCTCAATAAATCAAACATTAACCACTTTGTGAAAAAAAAATTCATTCGCAGAAAGACTAATGAATGTTTGTTGTTCCACATGCACAGCATCATTACAAACACCCTTGTTCATTTTCCTCTGTTGTGACTTTTATTTCTTCAAATTTCAGGCGCCAAAGTCGATTCTATGGATGTTTATATGCATTGAAAGGCGGAGGGAAAAGGGGAAAAGGGAGAAAAGGGAAAAAAGCCAATTTTACAACAGGATTTTTCCATATAAGAAATATCAAAAGATTTTGTAATAGTGTGACACTCCATTACTGAGAAAGGTCTGTTCACTATTTTCACTTCTATTTTTTCTGAACCACAAGCAAACATGACAATTTTTACAAATTTGATCATTGGATAAAATTGTTGAAAAATTGCTATATAAGGATATATTCAAGACAAAGAGCTGATCATGAGTTGGTACAGACACTGCTTCAAATAATCAACATGTGCCATTTTGAATAGCAGCTGCTTGATAGGCTACAAAGAGCATATGACATTCATCTATCCCTTGTCTGGATTAATCCGTCTTTAACTCTACAGTTCCTAGTTTTCACAATTATCACTTTCAATCTGCTGCAGTGACTGCAAAATCTGCTGCTTTGGCAGCCGGTGTAGTTAGCAAGCTTGTTCAATGTTCAGTGCTCTTAGGAAACAAATAAAAAGGGCTATGAGCACAGATCAAGTCGCTTTATGTAAAATAGGAAAAAAATGTGCATAGACATCTGGGATAACACTGATCTGTAATAACAAGTCCAAGAGTGTTGCCTGAGTTTAAGCACCAAGTTGGAGTTCTTGTGTCCCTTCTCCACTTGTGACAGTGATTAATGTCTTCAAGCAAGTCACTTTCTGCTGCTGTATCTCCAAGTTATCCTGACCTCCTTTGTAAAACGCTTTTGAAATCTGTACTAAATGAAGACTAGGTGCTATTGTGAGTGCTATGACTATATAAGCAAAAGCGAATGACCTTGTCACTCATCTGTACCTGTCCACATGTAGAATTCGGGCTACTAGAATCTGTTTTACCAATGGAAGACAAGTAGACACTGTTACCTTCTATTTTGTGTGAAGATCTTAAGTGCTTTGGTTTCTCAATATCTAGTTAGGCAGACACAATAAACAAATAAAAAAAAAATTCCACAGGCCAGTGTTTTTCCAAAGGACAACACAATAAAATCACAGATCTTTCTATGAAAAAAAAATTAAACATCTTTATTCTTATAAAATTTGAAGATCTGCTTTCTAAGAAGTTACAGCAACAAAGATGGAAGATTTTCTGTTAGCATAAATCACACATTAAACATCTAACAGATGAAGCTTTCATTGCTTCTATAAAAGGAAATTGTATCTTGAAACCAGCATTCATTTTATTCCCATCTTTCAGAACATGCAGGCACAGAAATCAGGTTGAAAATATTTACAGACCTTAGAACTATTCTATTCTACCTGATGCCTTTGAAGATTAAAAAAACCTCAAAAAAATGAAAAAAACAAAACCCAAACATTTAAAGGAAAAGAAAAGCAGTGGTGCTATCAACATACACACAAAGAAACCACAAGATAAAATGGTGTGTATTAAAGCAAAGCTGATGGATAGACAGCACAGAATCACAGATCATTTTGGTTGGAAGAGACATTTAATATCATAGAGTCCCACTGATGACCCAGCACTGCCACGTTCCTAAGCACCACATCTACACGACTTTTAAATGCTTACAGGGATGGGGACTCAGCCACTTCCCTGAGCAGCCTGTTCCCATGCTTCACAACCCTTTTGGGGAAGAAATTTTTCCTAATATCCAACCTAAATCTCCCCTGGCACAACTTAAGGCCATTTCCTCTCATCCTATCACCTGTTACTTGGGAGAAGAGACCAACGCCCCACCTCGCTACAACCTCCTTCCAGGTCATTGCAGAGAGCGATGAGATCACCCCGGAGTCTCCCTTTCTCTAGGCTAAACAGCCCCACTTCCCTCAGCTGCTCCTCACAAGATTTGTGCTCCAGACCCTTCACAAGCTTCATTGCCCTTCTCTGGACACACTCCAGAACCTCAGTGTCCTTCTTGGAGTGAAGGACCCAAAACCTGACACAGTACTTGAGGCGTGGTCTCACCAGTGCCAAGACAGTTGTGACGATAGTGTGATAATGCCAACAGAAGTTGTGACATAAAGTTATATGGCTATTTCCACTCTTTCTAATGACTTTAAAATACTTTTAAATAACAGTACTCAAGTCTCCAAGAATCAGTATTTTCAAATATTTGTATTGATCATAGGAGATAAAGGCCGAGGTGACTAGATTTGAGTACTTCCTGGTTCAGGGTACATGGATACAATTCCACTTGCTCCATCCCAGGTAACGCTTAATATAATTTTTTGACCTGATGTGGTACACTGGCCATGTCTGTGACATACCTGCAGAATCCAAAGTCTGCACTTTGTGAATCTACAAAACATATCTTTCTTGTTCTCTGTGCAGCACTGATTACTGTAACTTTGGACATACTGAACAGACCTATGGTGCACTCTAACCAGTCAAACTCCTGCCGAAATGAGTGGCAAGACCTACACAAACTTCAGGTGTTAGTCCCTTACTATCCTTACATTTACTGTCAGGGCTTTTTGGACGGGATGAGCTGTTCTAAGTTAGTGTCTCCTATTTGAAATGAATTTCACTACCGTAAATTATACTTGGCAAAAAGAAGTATTTTACCTCACAGAGTCTTAAACAGTAAGTTTCACTAGAAACCTGTCCTTTGAAAAGTTCACTTACCTCCACTTAATCAGCTCCTGATGCGTTTTGAAGTAATAACCTTTAAAACAGTAGAGAGATGGTTTCCCTTCTTTTTGTTTCTTAGGCTGACAGACAGAATAAATCAAACATTTTGATCTTACCTCCCCCAATGTGTTTTTGCTCAGTAAACCCCAAATCTGGCTATATTTGGTGACAAAATCACATCTGGGCGACAATGCAAATCATTTGTGCTCTGTTCATCTTTTGACTGACTAATCTGGTAGCCTTTTTTTAAAATATATTTTTAGCAGTTTAAATCCTATAGGATTTGTCTATCAAAGACCGCCTATTTCTTTGAGGCGTTGCCTTCCAATTTTAAGAATGCTGACAGGCAATGCTTTTTTATGAAGGATGGTTTCTCCTCCAGTAATTTTCAGCTTATGGTTTATGTGTTCATATGTGTTTTATGATTCAGTGTTCACATGGTGACTTTTCTTTACATATGAAAATCTGGAAATTATTCTTATTCTGTGGAAATTAAGATTTTTTTTCCTGTTCATTCACAGTTATATAATAAGGGTCTTCCTGCAGAATTCCCTAGCAGATATATATGCTTCATTTTGTTTTATCAGCTACAAATACACACTAACTACTCTATTAATAGGTATTTATAGGGGGAGGAAAAAAATCTTTCCTGAAGCAGCTTCTTTACAAGGAATACTGATAACAAAAAAGATTTAAATTAAAGATCGGGAGAGAAGAAAAAACCTCCATAGCTACAATGCACTCCGCATATTCTTTAGAAAGTGTAGTATGAAGTAGTACAGATTAGAGGTATTCCAAATTCAGCAGTGGTTAGGCCTGGTGGTAACAACTCAGCACATACTTTAGTGCTTTCAGATCCAGCCTGAGCACAAAGTGACACCACAAAGTGTTTTCTGCTCTGCATGTCTCTGGGCTCATGTGATGTAGAACAATTCAAGAAGATTTTTTCATATGGCCTCTCACTTTAAAATACAAAAGATTTTACTCAGAAAGCTATAAAGCACTAAACTAAGGTATGACTAATGAACCATTTTCTGGTTAGCCTCTACTTGTCACACTTGTCCATATCTATAGTTTATACTTCGAACTGAAGATACAAAGGCAAAAACAGAGTCAAAACCTGGAGCACACTTCAAATATTAAGCATTTTGTATTTTAGTAGTTCGCTTCTGTTTTCCTCCTGTTGGCTCTTTGGAAGTTGTGGAAGTGACTATGCAGGAGTAGCACAGATGTCTGCTGCAGAGCTTTGCTGAGCCTCACTTGGTGTCTCAGACAGCAAGAATATTACCTGACACTGGCACATTCAGTCAGAGAGAAACATTAAATTCTGTGCTTCAGCTGTACAAGCAGAATGTAGAGCAGAAATTTTTTTCACCTTCATTAAAACCAAATAAATCTATTGGAAAAATAGGATTTTTCTGGGGAAAAATAAGTTCATCTTTTTAAAGAAAGGAACTAGCAGCACCAAATTTGTTTCTCTGAAGATATTAAAATTATCAGCAGAATACTGAACATCAATGACTGAATTTTTAAAATATATAAAACCTCTAATCTAACCCACATAGTTCTTAATGGTTTTCTCCATAGTGCCTTGATGAGGGCTGCAATTTTTGGCAGCCTTAATGCATTTTATTTGTAGGTGCTAGTAATTAATTAGCCTGAAATCTGAGCAATATGCTGTTTATTGAAATAATAACTTTTCAGCCATATTTATTTTGTGGAAAGAGTAGCCGGATAAGAATTAGTAAAAGAGTGGTGTTTTACATCGGGTTTGTTGTTTATCTTTTGCTTTTTAAAAATAGTTGAAAACAGAAGTAAATTCTTATTGACAATGGAATGCAGCAGAATGGAGCAAAGAACAGAGGTGAGGAAAGTTTTGATTGAATGCTTAATACATTTAAGTTTAAAAACAATAACAACAACAATATTATAAAAGGGCCGTGATAATTCACTCTCAACAATAAAAGAGAGCCTCTCATTTCAAGGATGTCCTTTCAAATTTTATCTAGGTCAGTGTGCACCAGAGACCAAGTATTAACTCTGGCACAATGGCTAGCAAAGACAATGAAGTCAAATTTTGTCCTGACTGTCACTAACAGCTACCGACTAGCTCACAGCTCTGCGCAGACTGAATTAGACATAGAAAACTTCCGAAGTGTATGCCTATATCCACGTTGTAAAGCTGTGTCTTACAGCAAATGACATCCTTGTGAGAAGATAGCCAAGAATGGAATATTTGTTATCGGTATCAATAATAGTAATTGTCTTCAACAGAGTTTGTGATCTGTGGTTTCTGTTAATACTAATATTGAGACCGATTACTTTCTCACTTCTACTTTTATGCAATTTGGTCTATAGACTGTATTTGGCTCGGTTGCTCAGAAAAAGGGTGTTTATAGTTCTGATCCCTTGTCAACACCCCCCTCTCCTCCATTGGCCCACAACCCTCCTCTACCTGCTCCTCTTTCCTCTGCTGTCCTTCCCTTTGACCTCCCTCTAATTTTCCTCTGATGTTTTCTTTTTGAAACTACTGTTATGTTTTAAGTCAGAACTAATCTACCAGACAACCAGAGATTTGCCTTGATTTTGTTCTATTTTCTGATTGTTACCCTTGTGTCAGCGGTAAAAGGAACATTTAGAGTAACATTTAGGCTCTAAATGTCATTATAAAGGCTTCATGATTCTGTTTAGAACCATGCTAAATGACAGTGAGCTACCCACAAACTTAAATGAGCAAGGAAGTCCATACATCAGGGAGCTGCTATGTAAGAAAACCCAAAAGCAGACTCCCCCCAGAAAGGCCCATTTCAGTGCAAACTTCTGTACAGCATAAGGATATCCAGGATTTGCCTTTTCGTTTAATTAACTTTAGCAGCAATTATGTTTTGCATGGCAAATGTTCTCTTTGCTTCAGTTTTCTGTCAGCTATTCATTTGATTGTAACCGCCAGCAGAAAGCCTACGTGGGAGTGGCAGTGGACTCATTTTAGAGAAATATGAAACAGGTTGGAAAATACTAATAAAACTTGGGATGAAAATAGTCTATGATGTCAACACAACTTTCAAATCCATGGACTGCATTTATTAAAAAAACAAATATACACTTACGTCATGCTTTTGTCATTAACATTTAATGTGCAAAGAGTGGGCACACATTCTATATTTAATTAAAACACAAAATTATGACTTCCATCTGCACGTGCAGACCTGAGAAGGGGCTTAAGGTGCACAAAAATTTACATCTGGTATTCAAATATTGTTGGGGGGGATATTTTGACTGTATCAGGTATCACATAATTCCTCTAGCATAGAATAAGTATGATACTTTATTAATGCTTAAAGATATTTTCAATATTTGAAGTTTCTCAGGCACTCTTACAGAGTTTAAATCTTGTGGGGGAGCATGGCTTGCCAGGGTTAGGAGTTCTCTTTAATTATTTACTTTTCTTATTTCTATCTTACTTTTTGGTTACTTTGGAAACGCACATGGAATATTCTTTTTCTCAGCTCTGCTTCTTTTCTAATTCCTTTGCTCTACATTTGGCGCCAAGGAGCATGGACCATGTTAAATCCATGCAGTAGTCTTCAATCTCTTTAGCCATATGCTATTTCTACAGCAGGTCACCTGCAGAAATGCTTTTTGTCAACCAAATCCTCCTCTTTTTGGCTTGTCACTCTGCTTGTTCACGCTGGGATTAATCCTGGTGCTGTCACCCTGCAGCCAGTGAAGCCACCATCTGCTCTTTGCCCTACTCAGGCCTTTGGTCAAACACTAAACAAATACTTCAGGGTAGAGAAGGATTTCCTGGGCACCAGCCATACGGTAACATATTTGGTCATTGCATGGAGCCCTATGTAACACTGTGATCGCTGGGAAGTCGTGTGTCTTCCCAACAACTTCACTTGGAGTTAAGGTTTCTCAAAGCAAAAATCAATCATTCTTGCCCACCTCAGAAGTGGCAAAGGCACTTGCTCACGGATCTGAAATAAGGTTATCAGGTGGACATTACATGCCTCAGAGTGGCAAAGACTAACCCCATACAGAAAAAGGGGAAGGACCACGCTGACTTTCCTGACGTCCCACCTGAAATAAGGCTGGAAAGCTGCAAGACAAAATTCCAAATGCCAGCGAGGATCCTGATTTTGTGACAGAGGAAGAGAACTGGAGCCAAGGCAATAGCACAATCCAGTGGACCTTAGCACAGCTTGCTTTTGCTGGGGAGGGGCCTGCTGAGCAGAGATGGAACGCAATATGTCACTCATTTCTCTTATGGGCATGGGGTGGGGGCACTAAATGGTACAATTCTTGCTAAACCCTGCAAAACTGCATCTGATGCGGCTTGAGGTAGGACACAGGCTAACAGTCACTGAGTAAGCATAATCCTGGGCCTTAAAATATCTGTAGACTATAACAGAAAACTGCTGACTCAACAAGCTGCTGAGCCAGCGTAATGAATAGAACATAGCAAAAATAATGCCATAACTTTGTGGTTAAGACAGCTGTAAATGAAAGAAAAGGGAAGATCTGCCTCTCAACCAGTATCGAAGAACTCTCTCCCTAGTCTTTTGTATTTGGACTGGAATGGATCAGCAAAACAGCAGAAGGACAGTCTGCACAGCTGAGAATGTATATGGCCAGTGGGTCACAGCATTATAAGGAGATAAAAATCAACTCAGAAATCCATCAAGGAGAGGGCAGCAGAAGAGAATCAGCATTGCAGGTGCCAGGGACTGAGAACTGTCTCTTGAAAGGTGATCATTTTCTCCAAATTGCCTCAACATATCAGGCAGGATGTGCCTGGATTCCCCATGCTGTGAGAGTGACCTCTAAGTGCCAGTGGGGCGATTTTGCAGATATTCATATGTTGGAAGAACTTAGGGATCTGGGCAGATCATAAACAGAACACCATGCTCCTAATGACTGTGAGCTGTGGAGTTTATCATAAATATCCGCTGTCATTTCTATTGTTTCATTAGGTGTCTTACAGGTTTGCTACAAACACAGCTAGCTAGCCAGCTATGCATAGATTCACTGCCATGTATAGCTTATTTTCTCGTTGTTCTGTTGCTGTAATTACCTGTAGTTGTTGGCTTGGTTTGGTTGTTCCAAAGTTAGTTATTGCTGACTGTGCTGTTGCTGTGTTTGGACTTAGAGCAGACTTTCTATAAGTTACCAGTCAACATAAGATATTTAAATCATCATATATACCTCCTGAACTTCTGTCTCCTTCTTTCCTAGCTGGAAGATATTGCTCTGTCTTCTTTTCTATTCTAATAGCTGCTGTTTTGCAAAATTAAACTTTTGGAAAAGTTCCATTGAACAAAGCAGGGCTGGTAGCAACTGAATTTTGTATAAATATATACTAAGACACTGCAGAGTTTAACAGAGAAAGATAGCTTCTTACAAGGCAGTGTATCATCTTATAGAATAAATTAATTCTATATCACATCCAGCATATCCCAAGAGCCATAAACAGAATGTTTTTGTCTTTTTTGCTTTATTATTAAATTATGTTACATTTTAATATGAAATTGAATAATGTCCTTTACAGATAACATGCTTAATTTTTTCACACCCTTTTTCTTTAGATTTTTTTGTTTCTTTCTTATTCTGCATTTTAATAAAAACCAGAAACAGTATGCAAAATATAACAGATTGAACTCTCCTTTCAAGCACAAGCAGAATGTTTACTTTTCAATTTTTTCAAAAAACCCTGTATGTCAGCATGTTTAATTTTGAGTTTTTATGAATTTGAGTCATTAAGCTGGTCTAGACTCAGAATGACTTTTTTTCCCCCGTCATCTGGTTTTAATTGCATCATAATTTTATGTCTTCACAGAATTACTCTCATGTTACTAGTTTTTTAACAAAAAAGTACAGAATTTTCCCCTATCACTTCCTATTTCCTTTTCTCAAAGACTAGAAGAATTATTTAGCACTTCAAGGATTATTCCTCTCTTCTTCTCCTTCTCAGACAAAATTCCAAAAAGAGGGGAGGAAATTCCCCCTATCTCTTTTACAAAGTTAATTGTTCCCTTGTGGGCTAAGTTGCTGAAATGGGAAACATGAAAAGAAAGTCTGCAAGGTAAAGCTCCCAGGGCTCCACAGACGCTCGCTTCAATAAGCAAAGGTTTGGAAATGCATTGGGGATCAGATACGTTAATCATGGCAAATCGGTGCCTAAATCCAAATATACCAGAGTGAAAATAGAGCATGCTGCTGCTTTTCCCCCCTCCCAAGAAGCAGCGTTTCAGTTAGCAGCCATGTTGACAGCAGCTGTTCCTGCTGTGTCTGAGTCCTCCTCATTTCCCTTAAGGAGTGCAATATTAATGTCTGTGCTTAGTCTGTGCTCAGATATCTGTATTCACATAGGCAGCTATTCTTCATTTCTTCATTTCTATCACAACAACACTCAAGACATAGCCACGGCATTCTGATTTTACAGTGCCTGTTTTAGTGGAATATGCTAAAGAGGGAGAAGTGCAGTGCTGAAACTGAAAGCATGAATAATTCCCATTAGATAAATAGGCATACATAATGATACAGCTAAATAACAATTAAAATCTTATAAATCTAAATAAATTACAAGGAATAATCACAATGAATAAATGAAAGTTTATTTCTCTTTACCATTTTTGTCAAAAATTAAGATGCAAAGTCAAGCCGCATTTTCAGCACACAAGCATAAGCACTTGGAACTTCATTCCTACTTAGTGAAAACTATGATTCCAAGTAGTTACAAAAAACCCCCAAACCCAAACAAAAACCAAAACTCCTAGAGCTGAGGTTTCAAGAAAAAAAAATATTGTGTGATTCATGACAAAATCCTAAAACCTGACACCATGGAAAGCACACTGTTAAGATGTTGCTCCTTGTTTAGCCAAAATTAAGAAGGACTTGTCACTGTACTCTCACACAAATAAAAAGCAGGCTATGCTCTAAGAAAGTAACTTTTGTACTGCTTAATTTTTCCTCAAAATTGATTTGCCTAAATAAATAGGGAAATAAATGCCTCTAAAATGTGACTGCAGAATTTACTCTTTATCTCTTCTTTCATTTATTTCCATTTATTTAACAATTTCTTCAGGAACCACCTCTGCTTTCCATCATCTTTCTAAAAGCTCAGTGAAAATATGTGTCAGCCCAACTGCTGCTGCACCTGATGTTTTATTTCTGCAGCTCTCTCCAAACTTGTGCATGAACCTTAAGACCTGAGATCCTTTACGAGGCAAGCCTCGTAACGCAAAATAGACAGTGGTATAATTTATTCGGCATAAGATTTATTCTTTAACCACTACACATGGTTAAATCTGCAATGGTTCTCACCGGGATTTGATGTGCTTATTAACAGGAGGCTGGAGGCCGAACTAAATTCCTTTCTGGTATATTGAAAGTCAGCATAGGTGTTATTTACGCCACTTGTCTTAGAGCCTTCGCCAAAAATAAAAGTCAGTCCAATACAGTTGTCATCTAAAAATAAACACGAATGAGATCTTCTTCCTGTGGGCTGTAAGGTCATTCTGTAACTCAGTATGGTTCATTGATCTCTTCTACCCCCTGTGCCTTTCCAGATTTATTGGAAATCTGTTTAAAGGAGAATTTATCTTACCATGCATTTCTCTAGGAACTGCTGCTAAACACTGAGTAAAAGATTCTCTTCTACTGTCTTTATTCCTTGTCCTTAGAGACAGAACCAAGGAGAATCTTCCCAAGTCAAAAACAGATTAGCTGTGAATACAGGTTGAATACTTCCTGCTCTTTCTTTGGACAAGTTCACTAATTCAGGAAACACCTTAGGACTAATTCATGTCAGTATGTGTCTGTATTACTTCTTTCATTAGCATGAAGTCCCTCAAAGCAATTTAAGTCAATAATCTGATTATTATCAAAGAACAGCACCGGACACAGGTCAGACATGCTCTCTTTGTGTTTATCTTCCTATTCTTATATCACAGTATTAAACAGTACTGTGAAGAGAGAAATCACAGAGACCTATCTATCTACCTATTTATTTCTTGTCAGTCTAATCATATCATGGCATAGGGCAGTCTGAGCACTCATGTAAACATAGGTAACTGATTAGAAAAAATGGAGCTCCACCCACATTCACTCAGGCTATGTCTTCTCTTCACAGTAAATTCTGGTATAAACAGAAAAACATGATCATGTGCTGGGAGTTTTACTGGAAGCTCAGACAGAATATAATCACTGAGATTTGTTTCATTTTTTATCCTTTTCCATTTTTCTTTCTTTAAAATAAAGATTTCTAGTAAGACTAATGTACGTGCACTTAGGTCAGCAGTATGTTTTGGCTTAGCAGTGCAGCTCATGAGCAGTAGGATCCCGGGGTCTGCAGAGCTTCACCAAAGCAAAGGGCTCGCCTTCAGGCTGCCCTTGGAAAGCACTGTGCAAAAAGGGAGAGAGACTCAGTACTTCAAGAAAAAGAAGTTAAAGCCCTTGAATTCCTTTGATTCTTACTACAGAGACACATCTGACAAAACAGACTTGCATCAGGCTTTTTGTAAAGTGTTATCTTTTGCTTTTCCCTATTGCTGGGCCAGGAAGCTACATACCCCTTCCCTATCTGGACCTTGTTCTTTCCCCTCTCTTCTCTATTCTTCTTGAACATGAATATTCACCTGCTTTTGGCTGCAGGTTTTTTTTTGTCAAACATAAAATGGTGAGCTGAAAAGGTTATGTTCTTGGATCCTTACAATTTCAGACACCCTTCCTCACCCGGTAAACATGATAGTATATTCTCTTTAAACAACTACATGAGCTATATATTAACAGTCATGTTTTTCCAATGCCTCATTTATCCCAAAGGTGAAGTGGTGTTGAAGAGGTGACAAAGTTAAGAAATGGAATATTTCTCTTTGACTAGACATTCAAACACTTCCGTGTCTATCAATCAGCCACTCTCATATTCTCCAAAGACGTCCTTGCCTTCATTTTTCTAGCCTCCACCCAATCAATTCCTTTGCTCTCATCTCTCAAACAAACATGCAGAACATATTAATAACCTTAACTAAATAAATGCAATGGTATTTTTAAAGAGTTTTTAAGTCCATGAGTGAAAGACGTTATTTCTGCCCAGCAGAATGGCATGCAAGAAACTCCATTGTCATAGTTGTCCATTGCGAGTAGGCAGAAGTTCTCTGTGAATTTATCTTTAGAAGTTTTAAGCTCTTTTGCCTGTTATTGCTATTTTATATCCTATTTTTTAGTCAGGACGTAATTTATTTAGCAATAATTAGGGAATTTGGCTGGTAAATGGTGAGTTATTCAAGTACTAACATTCTTCCACTCCATAGAAACTGAATGCAGGGCCATTTTTAATGAGATATGATCTAAATTTCAATAGCTACATACAAGTGGCTGTCCTATTTCTGCACAAATACTACAAGCAGAGTGGCAGACTTACTTGCCTGGTGTGTTTCCCCTACATGAGAATCATGTGAAAAATGCATTGTAGAACTTCTTTTCTTTCTCTAACTAGGTAAAGATTATCATTAACCCAGACCAAAATATTCTCAATTCTAACATGCAGCTAGACTCCCTTCTCAGCATACAGTAATTCCAACTTAGATTTGTAGTCCAGTCCATCACATACAGAGAGCTATGCCCCCAAAATTCAATTTGACCAAATACTTAGCCCAAATTCCTGAGATTTACACAAACTCTGTGAGTACCTGCATCTTCCACAACATTGCATCCTCTGCTTTGCAATGCTGTCCAGAAGGTGTCCATCTGATTTGCTAAATAGGTGTTCTTTTATGTTTAGTAGTTTTCTCAGGAAATCTAAGATATCTCCACATACTTTGCAAATAAATGTTTAACATTATCTACAAGGGTATAAATGCTGTATGTTTCCTAGCACTGTTCCTAGAGAAAAATGGTGAGACTGATCCCTCGTGATCATGGGCAGGGACACCAGACTGGGGAAAAAACAAATAAACAAACAAACAACAGAAACAAAGAAAACCGCACAGAAAAAAAAACCCAAACAATAATACCACAGCACTGCGTACCATCGCATTCAGGCACCTTTGCAAGCCAACAGTTGAAGATAGGCAAGAACCTTACAAAATGATCCATAATAACCAGCATGCTAGTTATTACTATAGCCAACAGCTATAATGTTTAAAACTCTCTCTCTCTTTCTCTCTCTCCATGCCTCCTCACTTTTCTTCTTAGTGTAGCACAATGTCTGTTTCAGTAGCGTTTTTTTCTGAAGTGAAATTGTTTTAAAATTAGTTCAAGTAGAAGTTAAAATGGGATTTAAAATAGAACTTAAAGTAGATTTTGACTGTCCCAGGCTACACATACACAGTTGCTTCCTAGTTAGGGCAAATCATAGGAAAAGTGGGTTTGTGTTATTGCCCGGGTCCTCTGGATCTGAAATTAATGCTCTAATCACTGTCTATGTATAAAAGTAGAGTTCTGAAACGTCATGTCTTACATAAAATGGCAAATGTTACTGAATTTTGTGTAAGGGTGCTCACAGCATGCTTGCTGGATAGAACTCTGTCAAGTTTCCTGGTAACCTTGCATCTAATTTATAGATCTAAGCCAGCCCAAAGCAGGACAAAGCTGTCTCGCCTTTTTAAAACTGTGGCACTCCTAGACAGACTTTAGGTCTTTGTGGAACAACTCTGCTGAAAAACAAGTCACTTTCACAGTTCAAGTGTTTCCAGAATAAGAAGTCATCTGAATAGAGGATTTGAGGATGGCAAAGCGGACTTCCAATGCGTTAATTCCTCCTGACTTCCACTTGAGGAACCGCAGCCCTTTCTAGAGTTACACAATTCACAGCTTTGGAAAAAAATAACTAAGAAGTATTGCTTTTCCCTTAGATGCATTATTTTAACTCCCTTTATGCATAAATAAAAATTAGACCCAGATTTCTCATTATTATATATTGAGATATAATATCCTTCCATTTCAAAAACAAGAGTGAAAGGAAAAGGCCACCTACAAACTGTGCTGAGGCTCTGAAACAATTTTGCAGTTAATGCTTTTATCCAGACATGATTGAACTTAGTGCCCTTCACAAGCTGTTCCTGTCTGCTCAGTGAAACACAGGGTAAGAAAACATGTCACTGCTGTAAATTGATCTTGAACTTCCCTCTCTCATATCCAGGCTTTCCAAAAAAATATTTTAAGACATAACCAGAGCTGTGATGTACTCAGGTAAGAAGCAATCTTAAATTAGGCAGTCAAAATATGGTTGTCTTATTTCTATTATGAATCTGGGGTAATTTCACTGAATTTAAACATGTAAGTCCTGATTCACATTATTGGAGATGAAAGTAGAATTTGTCCAAGAGCATTTCTAAATTTGTGGCCTTAGATTGGTTCAGACTCTCTTTGGGCTTAAGTCAAAAAATAGCACATGATATCCTCCAAACCAGCACAATTAGGGCATCTTTAAGCACTGCACTTCACTTCTGAGGACAGAAAATAAAAGTGTATT
>NW_010391188.1:14199-17547 GCF_000710305.1 Buceros rhinoceros silvestris | reverse complement strand
GCACTGCACTTCACTTCGGAGGACAGAAAATAAAAGGTTATTGTGCATGGTGGGGGGGGGGGGGGGGGGCCTGTCTTTTATTTTATCAAGATTGCTGAAGGGAATCAAATATACCCACACTAAAATTACCTCCAGAAGCACACTTAAACAAAACTTACACAACACAGTCAGAGGGAAAAAGCAAGTACAGAAAGTGTCTGCTCTGATTTACTGTAAATCTCTCACTGGGTGATTTTGATGACTCAAGACCAGAGAAGCTTAGAAAAATATATATGACAGAGTCAGCAGCTAGTAACTCTATAAATACAAAAAATAAATATTGTATTCCTCACTACAAAAGAAAATTATAGTGCCCTGGGCACTGAAAGAGCAACACCACGACCAAAAGAATATTACATACAGTATAAGCACTTACGATTAACAATAAAAAGGAGTAAAACATGTCTTTTTAAAATAAGCTTTGTATTCATGAACAACAAAATTAACAGGCATGTGTCAGTTCAAATATTACTGTAAATATTATTTATTTATCTGGAAAGTGACGGAAACATTTTAACATAGCAAAAATTTCAAGAGTGCAATTTGTTACACTAAAAAAACAGTAAGTCTTCAGCTGCTGTAATCAACTCCATTTAATTGAATAGCTCTATAAATAACCAAGGAAACAATCCTATTTTTGTATTCTGTTCACACTTAATATATAAGCCAGTCTAGCTCCAGACCCAGATCTGTATCTTAGAGGCCATTTATGTGATAAACATTGGACAAAATTTCTGTCAAAACTTAACAATGATTGAACCTTCATGATCCTAAAAAATTTTCAAGAAATCATTTTAACAAATATTTATTCTGATTTTAAGGTATTTTGGCTCTTGTTCATTTTCTTTTGTGCCTTTTTTACTTATTCTGAGTAAGCCGAAATTTTCAGTACTATCAAACAGTCCTTTTCCATGGACAAGGTTAACATCTTTTA
The DNA here is from genome assembly GCF_000710305.1 of Buceros rhinoceros silvestris. Lineage (NCBI taxonomy): Eukaryota > Metazoa > Chordata > Aves > Bucerotiformes > Bucerotidae > Buceros > Buceros rhinoceros. The sequence continues at coordinate 16,574 of NW_010391188.1, read as the reverse complement.
AACAATACAAAGACAACATTTAGTTAGTCAAAAATATCATTTAAAATATTTGCAGGTTCTTCACCTGATATCTGGACTTAGACCTTTTAAGAAAAAAATGAGTCGTGATGACATGAAGAGTGCATTGGGCTGAGATTCAGAAGACCTTTGCTTTGCTGTCTTGCCTTGGCTTGGTATGGGTTGTCTAGTGATGATGTTGGGAACATCACTTGGGCTATATGCTCAGTAGTAAATTAAAACTGCCCATGATGATATTCTGCCAAGGAATCCAACTAGAATAGCCCATATCTTTACTATTTGACTGTTTTAACTGTAAAAACAGGTAAGGTCTGCAGAGTAATGATCCAAAGCCTGTGCTGACTCCTGAACTGTGACTGAGATAGGTTTGGAGCTTGTCTGTCCTTCGACATAGATATTTGAGTTTTATTTTCTTGTTGGAGCCCTATGTAGTTTATCTGCATAAGTGCAGTTTTACTTCTTTCCTCTACAATTTCCCTATCTGTAAGGAGGGGAACATGATACCTGTTTCTCCTACACCGTGCTTCGTAATCTATAAAGGAAAGCATTAGCTATTTTCCTCAATAAAGAAAATGAAAATGAACTGTTAGAACACATTCTTCCTCCTCTTATGACCACTGTAACTCTTCCAACCTGACATCCGCAGCAACACCTTTATGTCATTACTTACTCTATAATGAAAAAATGCTGTTGAAACAGAAGCATTGACTTTCTATAATGTATACTAAATGTGTAGTAAAGATTTTGTTAGGGATATAATGATATTTAATGTTACCTAATATACCAATTATAGAAGCTGCAATTCAGCAACATGTTTTACCACTTGCTTGTATGGTGTCCTGTTTAAGTTAAGGAAGCTTAAACTGGGGTTGTAGAAGGGAGCTGTTTTGTAATCAGAGTCGTGGTGATGCAGGAATATGTGCTACTTTTAAAGCTTCAACATGCAATCTCTATTATTTACAAAAGACAGATATTAACATTGTTTCTTATTTAGTGTGTTTTCTAATGAATACTATGTCAGTAGATGTTTGTCTTCTAGAGAATTGGAGAACAGGGAAAACAACATCTAATGAGGTATTTTTGTCAAGTTTTAGGAGGCAAAGTTGAGAACTAAAACGTGCCTTGAGTTAAGTGAATAATAAAAGATTATGTGGCAGTTGAGAATTGCTTTGGTTCTCTATTTGTTAACTTCCTGATGTTCAAATTGTTTAATTTGATTAAGAAAGTATAAATTTATTTTTGTATATTTATCATTCCTTTCCACTCAGAACCTTTTGGTTGTAAATAAAAACCTACCAAACAAGAATTACCGGTATCTGTTTATTTTCTGTGTGTGTTTATAATGTAGGGTCCTGATCTTACATGCTCTTACATGTCTGAATAATTTTAAGTGGATGAGTAGAATTAGAATGTTTGCAGAAGTGTTTATAGGAATAAGGCCTAAATCAAGTTAGTAGTCACTGCTTGTGGAAAGAACACTCTTTTCTGACAGAGCACTTGCCTTTGCTGCTTCAGCTTTTTAGCTCTTGTTGAGAAACTTTTTTCAAGTCTGCGATAGAAAGTGGAAGTTTAGATCCTTTCAAAAGACGAGAGATGTGACTTGCCATCAAGGGCATTTGCTTCCTTTATTACTAGAAAAGGCAGGTACACGTATTAGGTAAAAGCTTTTCTTTCCACACCTACACAGACAGAGTGAAGAATAGGAATGAACGGTTAGATGCCAAGGAACAAAACTCCATGACCATGATGGGAAGAGATATCTTCAGATTTTTAAGATAAACGCTTTGGTCTCCTAATCTTCTAGAAATACTCTGTAAATGGACATCGCACAGAGAGACTTGACCCGTAGATGTGTATGGTGCAAGATGGCAGGCATCGTCAGCCATAGTGGACTTTAATTTAAGCCGATGATAGCTTTCTGTTCTTTCCTTTCCCTGTCCCAGCAGCCCAGCCTGCAGGAGGCAGGTGAAGAGTGAGAGCCCTAAGACAGAGCAGGCTGTTGGTGGCCTAACAGTGGCTCTGTGAGATATCTTGTCTGCTTTAAGAAGGGCAGAAGAGCAGACGAAGAAGATGGAGGATAGTGTGGGAATAGGGAGAGTGTGATAATAAATTGGTTGCCTGCAAAGCTGATAGATGTCCATGGGGCATTTTGTTTGTCTTTTAATTCCCTAGGTACCAGATGCATGTGGTGATGTGTTAATCTTGAACATCTCTGGGCCTTTTTTACCATGAAAGCAGCTGGGAGGCAGACATCTGCACTGTGAACTTAACTGTGTGAGATAATTCTCTCACCTCCCTTCCCCCCTTGCCTGATCAGCGCTCCCTCTGATGAAGTTATGTGTGTGTATATTCAGGAA
>NW_010391188.1:0-14100 GCF_000710305.1 Buceros rhinoceros silvestris | reverse complement strand
AATGCCTGCAGAGATTCCCCTTCCTCAGGAAAGCCAGAGCTAATCTGAGGAGCCTGGTTCACAGGCAATTTTGCAGATATTCCCACAGAAGGAAGTGAACATATGATTAATAGTGAATGGCCTGGTTAATAACATAATTTTGGCAAGGTTGTCCGTGAGAAAATTGGTACAAAATTCAAGTGCCAGAAAGAACAAATCAGGGTAAAGCAGGACATGTTTTCAGTTCAAGACACACCAGTGTCTTCAGTCAGCTTCTTCAAAGACATCCAGAGGCGACTTATGGCTCACAAAGAACCTACCCCCCTCCAAAAAAAAAAAAAAAAGACTGTCAAGCTTACCTATCTTTCCTGGAACTTGAATCTCCATCTTACTTGAATTGAGAACATGCCTGAACATCAAGTCAGGTGTGCAAAGGGCTAATCAGAGTGTAAGGAGCAGCAGCAGCAGCCTGGGACAAGCTGGACCACTCTGCATGGGCCTGGCTGGGATGCGTTAGCTTTCTTCATAGAAGCCTGTACAGTGCTTTGTTTTGAATTTGGGACTAACACAGTGCTGATACACACTGGTGTTTTGGTTGCTGCTGCTGAACAGTATTTGCACAGTATCAGGGCTTTCTCTTTAACTCACTCTGCCCTCCCTCAGTTTGTAGGCTGGGACTGGGCAAGAAATTGGGAGGAAACACAGCTGGGACAGCTGACCTCAATCGGCTAAAGGGATATTTTGTGCCACGTAGTGCCTTGCTCTGCAGTAAAAGATTTTGTTTTCCCAGGTGGCTGTTCCTTGCAGACTGGATGGACATGGGGGTGGTGAGTGATTGCTTTTGCATTTCTTGTGGTAGGTTTTATTTTCTCTCTCTATTTATTAAACTATCTTTCTCTCAGCCTACAACTTTTCTCTCTTTTATTCTACTTATTCTTTCACCATCTTTCTCGGGGAGGGAAGGTGTATTGAGCAAGTGGCTGTGTGGGTGCTTAGCCACTGGCCAGGATCAACCCACCACAGGCCGTATGACATTTGCTATGACCTCCAGGTTTGTATGGTATGCCAAATATCTTACTCGGAGATGGGAAAAGAGAAAGAAAATTTTTATTCCAGTGTAACTGGAACAACACAGCTAGGCGCAGTCTCAAGAATGTTTTGTTAGTTCATGCAGATAAACATCTGTTTGGCTTTTTTCCATCTGGGTGCTTATATGTCTTACACACTGACTGTAAGTACCATTTCTGGCCTCTGTAAGTCACTGAGGGACCTGTAGTCTTATGTGGTATCTTCTTGTAAGGCAAAGAAGGACTTTCTAATACTGCTGCTTTTATCTTCCATTTCACTGGAATAATTTGGATCAGTGCCCTCTCAGACCCCTATCTACGCGTAATTTTTACACTCTGGTTCATTCCACTGGTCTGGACTCTTCTACCACCACCGTGTGCTGCTAAGCACTGTGCCAGCTTGGCTACCAAGAGCCTGGAGTCAGCAGCCATCAGTTTACAGTGTGAAGTTTTCTTTTTATTCCTTCTGACTGGTGCTGTGGAAGCAAACACTCCCTTCCATTGCTTTCTAGGCAGATGTAGATCTTAGATTTCAGAGGGTGAATCCGTTATTAATTTTTTTCAGTCCTTGGCTGTCTGACCTTCGTATTACACTAGGAGAATATGGCTCAGAGATGGTAGCCCCTACAGCACTATCACTCTGTTGGGCTGGTGTCAAGAGAACATGATTGCGCATCACACTAACACACAGGACCACTGCTTAAGCCCTGCAACATTCACTTGAAAGAGTAGGGTTGAGCTTTTCTGGTCTGGGTTTCTTTTTTTAGTGTTTAATCTCCAATAAACTGTTTCCACAGAAATTCATTTCCACTATCTGGGAAAGAATATAATCTCACACAAAAATAATCTATTTCATACAACTATCACAGTATTTTATAACTTGCATTTTACTGTAGCACTGGAGCAGCTGACTGTAAGCAGTCTAACAACACAGAACAGATCAGAAAGGAAACAGCTTACAGTGCGACTTTGCAACTTGCTATGAAGCACAGCACTGCCAATGGATGGTAAGGCTGGGATCAAAGAAGTGGAGGTGAGAGATAATTACATAAAACTTACTTCCACTCCAGGCCAGCAGATTTCCATGGCGTATGCAGCTGTGCTTCTGAGCTCAAGCCAGAAATAGTTTTGATTAGAAGGATAAGAACATAGCTAAATATACATTGAAGTACAATGAAGTACCATTATTTAGAAAACACTAATTATTCTTGTAAACGAAAAATTGGTCAGAGTAAACTTTTTTTCCTGATCTCTTTTTTTAATCCTTAACATTCTACTTTCAAGGAAATTATTTGTCACTTCAAATGTTAAATCAACGTCACAGGTGCATGGTGCTTTGTTTTCCCTATAAGAGTGTATATTGCTTTACAAGCAGATGTTATATTTTAGTAAAATGTATTTTGCACTGAATTTCAATATAATAGAAATGGACATTCTGTAGCATGCTTTCTGTTGTAATAAAATAGATTCATTACAGTACAAGAGGGATTTGGAGTTTGAAAATATGTTTTCTTTGCAATTTTTAATAAAAAATAACATATCATTCCTGTATATAAATTGATAGAAACAGGATGCAATCACAGGAAGAATGTGCACCTATTAACAGGACCAAAAAAAGAAGGATAGTGATGAACATGTTTGTGATTTTCACATCTCATAGAGAAATTCTATCAGCTAGAAATGAAAGCCATTTGTGAACTGTATAGTAGGTCCTTGCATTCAAGGACGTCTCTGCCTAGCACTACCTAATAAAATAATTGCAGTAATAAATACTCTGCTTGCTTACAATCAAATCTGATACAAACAAACACTAGACAGTGAGATGTGACAAAAGTAACTCAACTGGGATAGACACAGAATAAAGAGATTTCTTTTTTAAATGCAAAAACATAGATGGAGCTTTAGGAAGGATGAGTTCTTTCCTGATCTGTCTGCACAGAGTCTGTGCATTCTTAGTCAAATCATATGGAGGCGTTTCCAAGCAAAAGATGTGTACTTAATTAGCTGACTCTGCGATTTTTATCTAAAAGGTGATGTGGGGTCACATAACTGCATCCCATCAAACTTAGTCAACCATATGTTTTCAAAGGCAGTCTCAAGTGTGGTCAGAATGAAGGTGCAAAGACCATGCTTACCATATCATTTGTAAATCACTTTATCAACAGCTACCAATTAGTTCTTGAGTTACTTTCATTTTGCACATTTTTTCATTCTCCGAAGTAAGGTTTACGAGAGATACTATGCCACATCCAATCATGACATAAAGCTGGAACCGTTGTCATTGACAATGAAGTCAATGACAACAGATTTTGTGGATGACAAATATTTGCATGGATTCAGACAACAACTATCCAAAATCCATCAGGAGCTACGAAAAAGAAAGATTATACCCTCAGCTTAGAATTCCCCGCACACTGCTAAATCCTGGGTTTGCATTAAGAAAAATTATTGCATTCATCTATCCTTCCTCTGCTAGGCGTTGTTAGGGGAAAGGTAGATGGGTTGTGGATTCAGACTACTATCACCATTTTGATGATTTTAAGTACTGAACGACTAATTCATGCATTCACAGCCTTCCCATTATGCCAAAATAATTAACTACATACATTTTTGAATAGGGATGAGAAAGGAATCGGCTTAAGAATATAGTAACTAGGTCAGTGAAGTTCTCAGACATATTTCTGTTTTCACTCAAAACGGGTTCAAAGTAAAGGCTGTGACTTGTAACTTCAAATTGGTATATCTTTCAAAGAAACTGTGATAAGCTAATGGTCATATCAGTTTCATCATATAGCATACAATGCAAGAAATGAACAAAATCTCCCACAAAAAAATACAGCTATTGTAGACTGCTGATTCCTTTATTATTCTGCAAAAACGATATGGAAATGATTGTTCTGATTGCTTAGTCTTTTCTAGAAATAACTGTAACAGCCAACTTCAGTAGCATATTGTGCCAAGTCCTAATTATTGTGGGTGGTATAAAACCTAAAATGTATAGACAGAGAAACAGAACTCCCATTTTAGAAAGACCTGGGGATATAGCTTACTGTGATTTCAGATGGTAAATAGGTGTATGGTTCTTTAACTTTATATTAAAAATTCTCTCTCTGCAAACTTTTCCCTTTCCACAAGGTAGTCTCCCCACTTTGATTTCAACCCCCAAACTTCTGTGACTCACTTAATGTTTACACAAATATTTCACACTTATGATCATCACAGCAAAAACTGACGAAGTGGCTGTCCAGAGCTTTATCCAATGCCAAAAGCTATTTCAATGAAAATGGAGTACAAAATTCATTCCCACATTTCACTATGGGTGTTGCAGAGATTGCAGCTTTTGAACAGAAGTATTATAAAACACAGAAGGAACCCCTTGAGTTTTGATATTTGAGGAAATTGTCTGTCGTATAAGAGAAATTCTCTTCTGAACCAAAGGACAGAAATTGCCTCTTACATTTCTCTCAAAGTTTATAACTGTTTAGAACATTCAATTTAATGACACATAGGAACCAAATACATAGAAAAGTTCACTGCAAGTTGCTGAATCCAGTAGCCTGACAGAGACGAGGCTGTCTCAGTGCCATGTTCCTAGGTCCAGCCATCAGCCAGACTGAGCTGAGCATGTATTCTTGATAGGCATATACACACGCGTTCATACCCTTCCATAATATACGTATCCATATTCACATGGCTGGCCACTCAAATTAATGCAGATGGGAACACTCACACAAACACAGGTAGTACAGACAGTTCTGGCAGCTCTGGGATGAAGGTCTGTTAGCGGACAGTTTATACATACATGTGACCAGTAGGTGGCTTTAGACACACAATCGACCCAGTAGCTGGCCCCTGGATCCTCTAGTTTCCCAGTTGCCTCATGCACAAAGACACGCACATGCAAATACTCCAGTAACCAACTCTCAGACCTCTCTGATCTTTACAGTTGCACTAGTACTTGGCTCCCAAGCACCTGCCATACTCACCAGCTAGTCCAGTTAGATGTTAGCTACATGTCAACACTCGTCACTCCAGTCTCTCAAGTTGATGGCACTTGAGATACATGGTCTTTATGATCTGTAGTCCCCAGTTCTGGCTACTGGTGCTCAGGACATACATATATGCTGAAAACAAAGCTTCTCAATCAGAAAAATAGTTAGAAATGGAATTCAAAGAGAGTACAGGACAGACTGAGGCGATCAGGCATAGGTATGGCCCGACATGTACATTGATCAGCAGCCTGACAAGTGACATCTGGCCCCTTTTATCTCTTTGTCTCTATTTTCCCATTCCTGTTCCTCCACAAACCACCAGATCCCTCCCTTTCCCTGCCTTTGGTTCCTCCTGTAATCATCTGATTAATAGCCTTGTACAATCCCTAAACACTCCTTCCTGCATCCCACATCGAGACCCCTACCTCTATAAGCAATATCCATTCACAGCCTGCAAAGCGGCCCGGATACCCTCTCCCGTTGACTGATGGTGATTGGTCTCACTCACAGCCTGTGGGGCAGACACCATCCTGGGATGACCCAGGAGGGGCCGCACTGGGTAACTCATTCCCTTGCCTATTGTTGCGCCTCTGTGCTTCTTCATGTGTGTGAAGACGAGCTTCTAATCACAGCACCTAACACAATATAAATTAATTGGAAGCTGGGTTTGCCTATTTGTTTTGCAGTCAGATCATGACAATACCGTATTGCAGGTCTGGCTGGGCAGGGACAAAGGCGTGTTTGTAAGCCCTGTAGGCTCATATAAAGGCATCAGTTAGATGTGTAATGTAAGAGAACTGGATGCTGCTTTAAAGACCTAACCTATTCTCCTCATCATGTGCAATATATATATCACTTAACATGAGAAATTATGAACTAGAAACTTAAATTTAAGTGCTGATAAAGTGCATAAATAAGAAAAAATGCTTCTCTTTAAATACTTTCTGCATGAAATTCAAGGTCCGACAAGCTCAGGAGCTGTTTAACTCAAACATATTTGCATTCGTTTTAGAACAGCATGAACTTAAGCCAGAAAATTCCAATTCAGAATTTTCAAGAGGGAAAAGTCCAAGTTTTCTGAAAGGCTTGTGTTTTGGGGGGGTATGGGGGGGTCCCCTGGTTTTTAGAGGATTTATTAATAAGAATCTATTAAGAAAAAATCAGATGAAAATAAAATAAAATATCATCATGTTACAGGGAAAGAAACCAGAACTATTTTTTTCCAGGAATAATATTCCTAACCAGAAAGCTACTAGTTCATGTCCTGTTTCTTTCATATGACAAGCCAGGTCTGACTTGAAAAAGAAAAAGCTTGGCAAATCTAGACTAAAATCAACATATTACTTAAGCAACAGTAAAAATGATCTGTATTACTTCAGGTGTCTCCTTTATTTGATATGAACATTTAACTGCAGCTTATTTAAACACAGTTTTGGGGGGATTAGCAGTGAATCTCAAACACATCTACCTTACTCTTTTATTTCCCTGAAAAAGCAAACAATTTTTTTCCTCTTTTTTTTCTGTCCTTGGTATGCCTTACAAATTTTGCTCAATATTACAGTTCCTGTCATAGTTCCTATAAGAGAGCTTTGGCAGCTGCCAAGATGCAGTCAGAGGTGAGCACCATGATAGGGAAGTACTTAAGCACATGTGACAGGCTGTGTGGCGGCAGCAGCATGACATTTTATCTGGAGACACAGGCAATGCAGGCAGTAGCACATTGCATTCGATACACACCGGGGACAGCTGTGGTAAGTGTACCAATGCGCAAGTAAGTGCTTTAAAAGAATATGTCAGACAAAATCTGACTCACATTAAGAAAAAGGAGGTGGCGGGGGGCGGGGGGTGAAGCCATGTGATGGAAAGAATAGATTCTATACCTTGAGATCAATTTCATCCTGAATTAAATAAACCGTATGTATGCTGTAAATTCACAACATTAAAAAATATCTAAAATGTAGATTACACCTGTCAGATGGAAGATTTAATTCCATGCAGTCCCAACTTTTGAAAACGGTTTATTCTTCCTGCTTGATGAACATAAAATATGACCTTGTTCCATGAGCAGTTCTACGGGTTCCACTGACATGAGTAAAAGAGACAGCGGTAAGTTCCTGTCTGACAAAAGCAAAGTCAGGTATCATTCATTAGTTTTGGTTTAAGTTTCCCTTAAAACTTATTTAATTTCTGTGTTGTTCATAACTCTCAGCAGCAAGAAAATAAATGGAATATCAAACTACCCTGAGACGCTTCTGGAAAGTTAGAAGTCATGTATTCAAGATCAAGTAGTAATATCTCTCATAAATATGGCGCATTGCATTTTGTTTTAGAATATCTTGAAAGGAACAGAATGAAGGATATAAGAGTTCATTGAGCCCCACCACTGGTCGACTATCACAGAATCACAGAATCAATCACAGAATGACAGAGTCGCAGAATGGTAGGGGTTGGAAGTGACCTCTGGAGATCATCTAAACTGGGTTCACATAGATCAGGTTGCACAGAAATGTGTCCAAGCAGATTTTGAATCTCTCCAGAGAAGGAGACTCCACAAACTCTTTGGGCAGCCTGTTCCAGCCACCCTCAAAGTATGATGGTTTTCCTCATGTTCAGGTGGAACTTCCTGTGTTCCAGTTTGTGCCCATTGCATCTTGTCCTATCGCTGGGCACCACTGAAAAGAGTCTGGCTACATCCTCTTGATGCATGCCTTTTAGGTATTTATAAGCATTGATAAGATCTCCTTTCAGTCTTTTCTTCTCCATGCTAAACAGACCCAGGTCTCTCAGCCTTTCCTCATCCAGTCCCCTAATCATCTTTGTACCCCTCTGCTGGACTCTCTTCAGTAGTTCTTTGTCCCTCTTGAGCTGGGGAGCCCAGAACTGGATGCAGTACTCCAGATGTGGCCTTCACTAGGGCAGAGTAGAGGAGCAGGAGAACCTCCCTTGACCTGCTGGCCACACTCTTCTTAATGCACCCCAGGACACCATTGGCCTTCTTGGCCAGAAAGGCACATTGCTGTCTCATGGTTAACCTGTTATCCAGAATTGTTGATCTTGATCTTTTTACAGATCAACCCTGATACTCTCACTCAGTTGTTACTAACCACAGAAGAACCAGTAGTGGAGGTATGTTGTCTTTCTGCAGTACCATTATCCCCCACAGGAGACAGAATTTTTGACAAAACATTTATGTAATTTCTGGAATACACATGGAGAGAGAGTAAGGAGATGTTATGTGCTAATAGACTTTTCTTTTTCTTCACAATAACCTGGATTCATGATATTTATTTAAAGTACAGCTATTATACTGTTCCCGAGGAAAAAACTACAGAGAAAAATTTTACTTTAGGCTTCTTTTCCTCTTGTACCTGTGTGCTATAAGTTTTTACATTTAACTCTACACTGGGCCAGTTTCTTAACAAACATAAATCAAAAGAGCTTAAATTGAATTAATAGCATTATGCTGCTTAATTCTTTTACATTATGCTGCTTAATTCTTTTACATTTTTAAAAATTTGAACCCTGTGATAGATCCAGAAACATTTATTTTATTACCAAGAATTCAAGAGAAATCTGACGGGAAGATAGGAATATGACATTTATCAACACGACCATCTTTTATGCTCTGTTTCTTGTTTAGATCTTGCATAGGGTTCATCCTTTTCAGCTTTGGCATTAGTAGCAGTAAGCTCCAACTCTCCATTTTCCTGTCCAGTCACACACCCCTTCAGGAGAAGGAGATCTCCAGAGCTCTTCTGCCCTGCTGTGGAGCATGGCACCTTTCCCTGGGCTGTGTTTCACAGGTACAGAGGAGTGATATAGAGCATAGCCCGTCATGTAAAACAAAATGATAGAGAGAACTCTCCAAAGGAAGGAGCTGTGTACATCGGCAGCAAAAGATGAATAGCAATGCTGTGGATTTCCAGGAAACTACAGCCTTACTGCCATGAATGATAGACACAACGTCAGGTCCGAAGTAAAGAAAAAGGAGGTAATGAGATGACAGCTTTCTGTAAGACACAGAATTAGATAATGATTTTTACCTATCTTCTCTGGTTCTCAAAAGATGTTCCTTTATAGTAAAACTTACTGGGAATTTTTAGTTAACTGTCCTGGCAGAGAAAATTAGTTATAGCAAATCTGCCTAAGGCACTGGATGTGAAAGAGGCTGAAGATTCTTTAACTGCTCCAGAGGTCTAATACTCTTCCTGTTCTCAGGAATTTTGCACTAGTGGTAATACCAAATTACACTTTGGCAAGGAAAAGGTGCTTGTTTCTTAATGCCTGAAGGTTGTTTTTTTTCCTACAATTTACTGGCAGGACAATTTGAGAAGAGAGAAAATGTTTGTTTGCAGGATCAATAGAAAAAGGAGAGTGAACATGAAAGGTAAGCAAGTGAGAAAGACAAAATTTAAAACTATAGCGGTGAAAAAACCCAGACCCTGAAAACATTGCAGCTAAGGTAATGAAATCAGCTAAAGAATGCAAATAAAGAGCATTCCAATTAAGAAACAAATGGGAGAAGGAGGTAAAGTCATAAGTAATGTAACAACTAAAACTTGCAGAAGACTGCTGAGAGACACCAAAGAAGAAAACACAGAACCTGGGGTACTTTAAACTAGAAGAAATTTAAGTATAGATGTACCAGGAAGAAAGAATTCTATAATATTTCTTTTGAAGTGGAAATGTCAACAATAATGCAAAAAGAACCATTTAATAAATATTTCTTTTCGGTCTTTTAGTGTAACAATAAATGAAATATTTTCCATTCCAACAACAACTCCAGAAAATGTTTCACTGCAGCTTATAAAGTCAGGTATTTCAAAGAAGCAGGATTGATAACTTTAATCTAAAACTATTAGAAGAGCAGAGCAATGGATTTTATGGGCTAATAATGTTGATTTTCAATAAGATTTGAACATGTGAGAAGTTCCTGAAAACTGGAAGAAAGCTAGTGTTTGATCAGTATTTTAAAACCTGTAAACAGAATTATCATATATTATACGCTTGAAATATATATAGTACACCAAAAGTATGAAAGTGATAATGCAAGATTTGACTGATTGTATTAGCCTCTTTAACTTTTTTTTAGTGCCAATCAGCATGGTCTTATAGAAAACAGATTGTATACGCCAGCATTTTTTTTTATTGTTTCAACTGTGGCTGCCAATAATAATTTTCAAGTAAGCTTGGAATTTAGAAGTTTTCTGGTTATTTTTAGAAAAAGAGAATAAAAAGCAAAGCAAAAAAATCAAAAGCAAAACAAAATAAAACATTACAAAATACTTTGATCAGGTGGCTAATTCAATGTTTAAGTGGATGTTTTTCTAATGATATCCTATAGGCAATCAGTTCCCAGTCTACATATATTTGAATATTTTCATTAATGATTAACGCTGAACAGAAACTTGGAGAAAGAAAGAAAAGAATTATGACATCAAAAACAAGTGGAAGCTATCAAGCTGGCTTTATTTCTGACCATAAATTATAATCAGATTATATATATATATATGCTATTCACATATCTTTGTTTTGACTTCAGTTTCTGGAAAATGAAACAAATGAATAAACTTTTGATCTCAGTGGTATGATGTATCCCAACATTTCAAATAAATTGCTTCAAGAATAAAAGTCCTTAAAACCTTCCAAGCCATGCTTAAGCCAATATATAATGCTGTTGAAAAAAATCCAGCTTCGTTAGGTCTTGTTTTTGTAAAAAGAGGAATGATTTCATATCCAGAGAATATGCTTGAATTTTATTGCAGCGGCACCATTTAGCAAAAAGTATACACTGAAATAAGAATGACCTAAAGCAATATTCCTAGTAGTGTAATTATTTCATAGCTAAATTTCATAGCTAGATTGAATGAAGTTGAAGGGGTCATCACTGCCATCTCTGAACAATAACAAAAACAAAAAATATTCCAGGGGTGAAGACCCTATTACTGAAATATGGGACTACAAAGAAAACTTGAAGCTTTACATCTTTATCTTGGAGAGGCCATCTTTTGGCCCCTACTATTATTTGATTTACTGCTTGGATGATCCAGCTATATCTAAATGTGCATTAAATTCTAAAAGTCCATGTTTGGAGAAAAGAGATGCTTCCAACTGGTAACTAAGGGGAATATAGAGAAATAATATACGCGCCTGTTCTAGAGAGCACTCATTCAGAGAGGTATATATTACAGCTCGAGCTCACGGTATGGTTGGGTCCTTTTTTGTAGCTGAACCCATGCTTCTAACACCTAGTAGATTAAAACTCTCAGTAATGAATAGGCATTGCAAATATCAAGCTCATCTGGCAATTAGGAAAATAGACTTTTTAGATTTATATCTGAGTCTGGTAAAGGAGGGACATATATAACTTAAGGCATAAAAGGTTGACTAATGGTTAATAATTTGCTGTTTATGATGAAAAATAGAAACTGCAATACTACTGTAATACTCTGGGAGAAGACCAAGTGAAGGCCTAGGTATTTTGTGGTTATTTATTATTTAATATTTTTAAGTGCTTTTTTCCTACTATTATTATTTATATTCTAGAAGTACTTATAAGTCATATCTGGGAACTCCATTATTTTAGGACTTCCAAAATAATTATGACAATAAACCAGAAATTACCTATTTTTAATGACTTAAAATATTACATGGCTAGTCTACCCTATTTCACCCAGGGTCCTTCCTTAACAAAGTCAGGCTCTATCTGGTGGTTAAACACTCCTTTCTGAGATAGGTGAGGTGATTTGTCAGTCTTATGGATACTTTGTCTAACCTCAAAGCTTGAAAAAGGTGTGTATGGGGAGAGGACAGATAAAGAAAGCCAGGTTACCTTGCACGGGGTAAAAAAATAGGACTGACAGAGGAGCATCTTAATTTTTTATACGTTCTAGAGAAGATGATAGCCTGAACTCATCAGTAGAGCGCAGGTTACAGCTTCATCTTTGCCATCACTGTTGTGCTGTGAGCTGTGTGCCACCATCAGTATTTCAGGAATCGTTCCATTTCCAAACCATTACTGATGCTAAGTAGAAGGTAGGACTTACACTGGATACCACGAATATCATGGTGAATAACTCCCAGCTTATAAACAAAAGTGCAGTGATTCTTAAGACACAAGAGCAAAATCTTATTTTTGTACTGAATTTTGATTCCCAAGAAAAGTGACACTGCCGATATTTATTTATTTAGTAATCATTTGTAGCATAGCATCCTATGACAAGAACTCTGTGGTGATGAGGACAATACAAATACAAAATATAAGCTGTCATTCCTTGGTTCTGCAGCTGTTCAGTGTCCACATATTGAGAGAAATTTATTGCCTTCCAAAGCTAGTCCTTCCCAAATAATGAAATACTCCCTTTGTATTCCTCTTGAAAGCTCTTGGTCTACTCTGTCAAATGCATTTTAGATGTTATTTTAAATACTGATACTTTTATTTCTTTGATCTAAAACTTTTAACTCATTGAAAATAACCTTTTTTGGGGGTACAGAGAATTCTGACCTGCAAAATGTCTCTTAGCTCAGGTTTTTAGTTTGAATGAAGTAAGCAAGCTAGACAGTCTCAAAAATGGCTATCACCTAAAATATGAGACACCTTCGATCATGCTATGGACAGACACCAGTCTTGAATTTAAGCTTTAGGCTTGCTAGCATGTTGCTTGACCATGAAAATACTAGGGTTTTTTTCATAGATGCTTAGACAATGTTACACATTGTTTAAATAATTGCACGCATTGTATTTGACTATAAGAGATCTGTATTCTGTATCTCAGTGGTTAGGGTACTCAGATGGGCAGCAGCAAAGTGATAACAATAGGGATTTATGAACACAGCAATTAAAGAAAACTTGAATAATCAAATAAATATCTTTTATATATTAATGTAAAGCTTTTTCCCATTTGCATTCCTATTAAAATAATCTAATAGCTGAAACATAATTTTGTCCTTGATACGTCACATATGTACTTTTAAAAAACTTATTTGTACCCTCACTCAGCCTTTCATTTTTTGGCTAAGCATTGCACACATTTTTCAGATGAAGTCTGACATTAACATTTCTCTTTCTCTGTTAGATATACCTGCCCTGTTCTTGCCTGGGATTCTGCTCCTGGCTGGGTTGCTTTTCCAGTTATTGTGACAACCATACAGTTGCTGGGCTGAGTATAACTTTTTATACTTTATATTGGCATTTGATATCAGTTTTGCTGTTTCATGAAATCGGTTTTCATTTCAGCCTGTGGGGCTCTTCTATTTCACATCTTCCTCTTGGCTGGGGAGAGGTCATTGGGTGACAGAGCAACCGCTATGGTTTAGCCCTGGATAAAACTAATCACAGACAGTACCTCTAACAGTCATTATAGCTATATCACTTTGAGCTTATAGACACTTCATGACAAGAGGAGTACGTACAAGATATATAAATTCCTATGCTATCGCAGAAATTTATATTAGTCCTGTTCATCCTAATTCCGAATGTCTGGAAGGATATCCTAATTTTCCAGAAAAAGTCTCCAGACTCACTGTAATCGCCATCTGTCACCGGTTTGGCCGAGGTAAAACACCAAGATCCAGTAACTATAATACCTTCCCTATTCCACCAGAGATAGGGGAAGGGAGAAAAAGAATTAGTGAGACCTCGAATATACTTTTTGGAAAAAAACTGAAACAAACTTTAATAACACTACAAACCGGTATATATAGGATACAAAGGCAAACCAGTAGGATATTGGGGGTTTTTAGGAAATGGGAAGGCGAGGGTTAACACTGCGGCGGGGTAAAGACGGTGACGGCCACGTGGCGCAGGGAAAGGGAACCGCGGCAAGGACAAAGCACCGCGGCGGCATGTGGGGACACCCGAAACCAGCACGGTGTTACCAGTCTATCACGGATTGAGGCAGCGGCAAAGCAAAACCGGCGGTGAAAAGCGTAGCAGGCTGGCTCAGCTCCTTGGACGTGCAGGGGGTCTGGTCCCGCACGGCGCGCACGGCTCGGTGGGCAGAAAGGGCTCCGGCGAGGGGAGGGTTTCCCGGCTTCGCGGCAGTGGTGCGGCTCCTCGCGGC
>NW_010391187.1:0-532 GCF_000710305.1 Buceros rhinoceros silvestris | reverse complement strand
GGGAGATCAACACCTACTGCCACCTTTATAATCAAATCTCCCCTGGGTTTCTGTTCAATTTTAAAATCTTCATCCAGGGATGCCTGTCTGAAATTATTGTGACAAAGACTGAGGAAAAATCTGAGTTACTTAACAACTTCTTTGCCTCAGCAGGTATGTTTTATCCAGTTCTGCAGCGCTGGGTGCGGCAAAAAGGGGGGTTTCCCTTTTAACACGCCCGCACCCCGATCGGCAGTGAAGGACTCTTATTTAAAGCAGCAAAGCATACCTATTCAAAATGTTTCCTTATCGCCTGATACATATGCACAACCTGTCCCTCTTCCTATGTTAATTAGGTCTCCTCCCCTTGGCGCATGCGTAGTGTGCTCTGGTGGTCGTCTCTTGGTGGTCGTGGGGAGGAAGCAAGAGTCTTTCAGAGTCATCGGGTTTGGCCTTTTGACCTCGGGTCCATTGCTCGTGCCCAGTGGTCAGTGGGACTGGTGATAAACCGTCTGCCTGCTCGGCCCCTTATTCTTCTTATGTATCTCAGCCG
>NW_010391186.1:472-11899 GCF_000710305.1 Buceros rhinoceros silvestris | reverse complement strand
GCGGGAGCTCAGCTGTTGCCTGTCAGTGGGGTGACAGCTGGCCTCCTCCAAGCAGCCTCCGCCTTCTCCCTTATCCTCAGCGAAGTGTCCACGTCTAGGCGTTCTGCTGCCCTGTGCGGGGGCGGGGGGGCCGACCTCGGTCTGCCCTCCCGGCAGAACCTTTCAGGCTCTTGTTGTGTTACCGGGGCGTAAACCCCCCGACAGCGGCTGAGAAAGCCCACGTATGTATTTATTTTGTCCTTCCTCAATGAAGAGAGCCCTGGAAGGGAGATGGACACTCTCCGAGCCCCTTCTCCCGGAATATTTATTCCCAACGCGGAATTTCAGACTCCGGCAGACACTATTTATCATCCGCCCGAGCTGTGCTGAGTCCAGGGCGCCTTCGTTGTGGTCCGGATCTGGCCTCGGATAGGAATCTGTCATTGTACCCCAGCGGGGTGGCCGAGGAAAGCAAAATACAGCACCCGCCGGTACCGGCGTTTCTAAATGCCATCAACTGGAGAGCCAGGAAACACAGCAGGAGATATTTTACAAGCTCTCTGAGAAATGTTTATACAGAGGATTTAAAAGTTAATAATGCATATTACCTACATGCTAAAACCTAAAAGGTGGCAAAAATAAATGGCTAGCATTACTGCTGGTGAAGTTCCCGGCTTTCGTTGTTTAGCTGGTAACTGAGGTCTTTAAACTGTGCGTTTTCGATGGCAAACTCAGACTGCTAAGGTTTTCTAGCAGGATGTGGGGTTTTTTCCCCCTTTAGCTAATTATTACTGTTTCCAGGAAGATTTATTATTTGTATTACGTCTCTACAGCACAGGTATATCACAGTGGACAGTTTTTCATCCAAAATTGTCAGCAGGTCAGAGTGTGCTTGGAAAGGAAACGACAGGGAGAGGAGAGAAGGAGAGCAGATAACTCTGACTGCAGTGACAGACTCTTTCATTTCTCACCGCAGAGGCCTGGATGAGCAGGGCTGGTGCAGTTGTGCCAAGAACACAGTTAATTGTGTCCTGTAAATCAAGGTCCACAGAGCTGGTCTCTTTCTGTATAACAAAAGGTTTTGTAATGAGTAAGCCCAGATCAGTCACATAAAAATTTTAACATCAACTGGGCAAGGTGTGTGTGTGAGGACCTTACAGGGTTAATAGCTAAACTATTAAGATTGGAGTCAGATGTGGGTAAAAGCAACAGGAGAGTCTGGTTTTTCCTAATATCCTGTAGTATGATAACTCTGAAGAAGGTAATTGTTTAAAAAAAAATCTGTTTCAATTTAAGATTTATTAAGCAAGAAGAACCTTACGTAAACATCGGAATCCTTTTCTTGTTTGAAAAGACAAAAAATGGCTAGAAATGTCATCTGAACTTAAATGTGAAAGAGTACAAACTATGCATGGATTCTCATGCATATGTGCAAGAATGTTGCTAATATCATTTTCAACTAGCTTATCCTGTGTCTTAGGAGGACCCGGGCTGTATAACTCAGGCTTTTGGCAAAACAGCTTCTGTACTGTTTTTTTTCCTTAGCAAACGAGTTCTTTCTAACATTTAATAAAATGTTTAGAATACAGGAAATAGCAAGTGTCTTCCAAAGAAGGAGAAATGGAGAGGGCAGCGGGGGGGTGGGGGGGTGTGTGTCAGGTTTTACTTATATAATAAGTTGGGAATGTAAATTTGTATAAAAGGAAGACATCTGAAGACTGACTTGGCGTGCTAATGACCTTGCTTTGCAGATCTGCAAGAGTTTGGTCTGTCTCCCCCTATGGTTATAATAAGAGATTAAATGCATTGGGCATATTTAATTAATTATCATATGAAAATCAGATGACTTTTACTTTGTCATTGTTTTCCTGTGAAACTTTTCTATGCTAATGAACGTCTACATTTTACAGAGTAATTTAAATGGCTTTGGTTCATATTATGTCTCTGCAGATTGCTTCAACCCTTTGTAATGTAGCCTTTGTATCGGAGTCTTAAAGTCCTTTCCCTTTGTAATACGGTTCTTGCATAGCATATTGTCAACGGGTACTATACACAGCATCTAACAGAGCAGGCTGAGAGTTGCACTTAAAGTTAAAGCTGCTGTTTGCTTGAATGCTATGTCTTGTGCATTCCAGAGTTAATTGTATGTGCAATGGTGAAGTCCGTTTAAAACAAACAAACAAGCTGGGGTTTGTTTCTGTTTTCTACCACTACCTCACCCTAAAGTAAAGAGATCCCTGCTGTTGGAGTGTAAAAAAAGAAAAAAAAAAAAGTGCTCTGAAACACTACTACTTTTTCCTTTACAATTAGAAAGCATCATTTGTGTTTCTGGGAAAATTGTTGTATCCTAGAGTATTGCGTTAAGAGTTGTAGTTTATGAGATGGGTGCATAATGACCAAGTGGCTTACATCAATATTCAGTTTACCCCTTGTATTAAGGCTTAAGTTTTAGTTTGGCCAGCACCGTTTTCTGCTTATACTGTTTAAACAGAGGTAAACTTGAGGTTAGCTCTAGTCATTAGTATATGCTTGGTGTAAGCCATGTATGCTTAGGTCCTGCTCCTGGAAATGTTTACAGAAATGAGTAGCTTTTACTTGTGTGCTTAAATTGTTTGGATTAGGAGTTGTATAATGGGAAGAACCAGCCTGGAAGGATACAGCACAGCTATCGTTCGTCTTTCCCCCCTCCCACCTTGTGGCTGAAGAATGATGGGAAGAAACATGTTTTGCAAGTAAAAGCAGACTCAAGTCATGGCATTTCTGGGAGAAATTCCCAGATAGACTATCAGATCACAATTTGCCAAAATTACACGTCTTTTACAGAAACAGTTCCTTGGCTGCTGGTTCATTGTCAAATAATTTTTCCAGTTATTGAAGAAAATTTCACAAGTGGTCTGCTGTAACTCTGTTTTGCTTGTTTATATTGTGCACTAAATACATTATACTTTTTTGGGCGTTATGTTGTATTTTTTTAAATGAACACAAACTGACAATACTTCTCAAGCATGTTCTTGTGCAAGGAGACTTTTCCCATGTACAAAATAAGTGAAGTGCTCAGATACAAGGGGGATGAGCCAATACAAATATTTTTAGTATTTCTAAAATATCTGTAAATGACAGTTTTTTGCTACTTTACCTCTTCTTGGAACTCTGCCTAGAAGGCCAACTCCTTAAAAGTTCTTAAATATAACCATAGGATTGGTGAGTTTCTTTTCAAGATCATTTTGAACCTATCAAGCTCAGAGTGTTGTGCTAGCTAGTAAACCTGGGAGAGCCAGTCTCTTAGGCAGGCCCTTCATTTCCACTGGATTACGTATCAACAAAAGCTGGAACTGTGTTATTTCAGTTGTTCAGTTATTTCAGTCTTGTACTCTTGTCTAAGGTTTGTGTTTGAAACATTGATTTATAGCACCTGACCGTTCTTGCTCTTCTGCCTTGTGTGCTTTTTCCTTCATTTACCTTCTTTTCACCCCCACCTCTTACTCCTGTGCTCTCTAGTTCTGCCGAGTTGGCAATAAAGTGATAAGGGTATTATGAAGTGTGCTTGTAGGTTTATATCTACAACAGTTTTGTTCAGTTGCCCCTCTTTTATCTAAGCACAGATCCCACAGCTTGCAATTACAGTCTTTGACTTTAGTAACAATTCTGTTTTTTGAAATGTTTCCAGATAAACACAATATTGGCTTCATGGAGGAGCTGCATGCCAAAAAAAGCGTTCCCAACTGTCATCTAAATATTGAAATATGATTGCTTTGCTTTTATTTAAAATACATCTTGTTTTCTGTGTTGTTTTTATAACCACCTTTTTGAGCTTCTTGCCTTCTAATCTTGCATCAGGTAGCCCAAATCTTAGTCTTACGTGATTCCAGAACTAGGCTTCTTGGAGGGCAACGTGCTAAATCCATGTCTAATGTTTGTGTTAATGTGGTGTATGTGAAAACTGACCTCTCAGTGGATTTGATCACTGATTTGTATAATTGTAACCAGCGTGATTAAAAATCTGCATGTCAATATCATGATGCTTATAATAAAATTAGATTTTTTTTTTTTTAAGCAGGGTGATATTAGCCCCTTAAATTTTCTTAAAGGGAGTCTTCGTTGTCCAAATGTCTTTATTTCTGAAGGTGTCTGAGTGTTTTAAAAAGAAAATAAGAACATAGATGCAGTTACAAATATAGCAATGTAGGCTTCAGATGGCACTGCGTGGTAGGACTCTTGCATCCTCTTGTTCTGTAGGAAGTGTGCATCTATCTTCTCTCTCCAGTCTTAAAAAGACTGAAGTGAAAAACTTACATGTTAAGAATTGTGCAATTGAATCTTTAAATGTATCTAGACAGATACTGCCATACCACTCCTCAAAGCACACATCTTCTGTACTGCCATGCTTCACATTGCAGCAGTGTAAAACCACCTCTAACAAAGTGCTGGAATTGTTCAGCTTTACCTGTTTTACCCTCCCCTAATCTCTTCATTAACAAAGCACTCCTGTGACAGAGAGAGCGTTAGCTCAGTAGAGGCTCCACTGAGGCACTCAGGCACTCTTGCTCAACCCATTGAGCGCATGGGCTAGTTGGACACTTCCCTCACCCCTGGCCCGTTTCTGTAGTAGCAATAACCACGGCACAAATTGAAAGCTGCTTTGCACTTTGAAGTGTGGATCAACTTGTCTAACCACAGTAAAAGCCGAGTTGTTTTCAAGTATGTTAAAAATTAGTGCATGATTAGTGAAGATGTTTTTTAAACATCTCTTTTTGTGATCAAGTGTTAATCACCCAGAAGCTTCAAAATGTTTACATAAAGAAATGGCATGTATTTGTGTGCATACTTCAAGACTATTATATTTTTACTTCATTTCAGCCTCCTTCCAGGAGTAGGTATTTTTGTAGAAAAATAAAAGCTTCATATGCTGAGATGACTACTCAAAGTGTGAATATTTATATACTTTAAAATAAATTATGAAGGCACTGAAGAAATGTCTGGACCTAGTGTATTTGCATCTCTATATACAGACTGCTAAATGAATTATGCTGTGTCTAGTACCTCGCTGGTGAATTGCAGATGTCTTTTGTAAAAGTATACATATGGCTTTCTAAAAGCTTTGAACTGTTTTCTCATGCTTTGCTCATCAGAAATACATGGATAACTTCATTGTGAGAGGTTTTTCAGTCTTGTTTGCCAACCATGGTGGATCTGTGTGATAAATATTGAGTTCCCACTCATCCTAGGACTGAAGTGGTTTCGTTCTGTGCATATGGAGTATAGGAATAAGATACACAGATTATATGTTTATATTTAACAAAATTAATAGTATAAATTGAGTGCAAAGGACCTTAGAAGCCTGAACAGCTTGGTAGGCCAATAGCCAACGAATGTCTTAGAGTACTGCCAAACATGTAGAAAGCAGACTAGGCTCTCATCTGTACCAAGGTACCGGGAAAAATATGTAACTTCCAGCCTGGTAAGGATGTTGTTATCCGGGATGCAGCTTTGTTTTGTCCTCTCAGCAGCTCAGTGTAAGTTGCATTTCAGCAGGTATCTACTAGGAGGTGCCACTACTCTCCTGGAGCAATGTGAGATGCCTAAGAAAACCCAAGCAGTTGTGTTATGGCAGCTCTTCTCTGCAGCCAGATCCCATAGTGTGGGTTCCGTTTTGCAGGGCATTGGCCTCATCTTAGGAAGCTCTGGGGAAGGGAGCTGTGTACTAGGGTGAAGCTGGAGACAGCATCCACGTGGTAAGAGAGAGCCCTACATATTGCTGTTGTGCTCAAGTATGAGCTGCTGAAAAGCTGTGGAAGTGCTTGTAGCAAAGGATGATGCTGAGCAGATCAGTGAGCTGAGTGGTTGATGTAGCTGTTGTGAATGCAGTGAACATCAAGCTTCACCCTCTGACCTTTCCACACAGAAAATGTGCTAGGACAGTCTTCACAGGGGATTTCAGGTGGTGGGAAGCTGTATTTCAGTGGTCCAGGCTAACAGCCCTTTATAATCTTAAGTTTTTCCAGTTATATAAAACTGTTTATTTCGTGCAAGAACAGCTCTTACGGTTTTAGAGTAGATGTTAGTATGCTGAACTTGAGCAATGCAGGTATTTGAACTGAAGTGACCACAGTGACAAGCAGGCATCTGTTTCATTGCTGCAGACTTACTGCTTGTCAGAGTCCTTTGCAAAATCTCCCGACACTCAGCTGGATTGTGTAGTTCTGCAACCTTCTAGGCTGTAATTTTGGTAGGTTAATTTTTAATGTCTCCTGTCTGTCTCACATTGTACTGTAGCTGCTTATAAACCTTTTTGACCTATTAGTTGATGTCTGTTTAGCCTGGAGCTGATGCTGTAAAGAGGTGCTGATATGATGAGGACTATTTGACTGTGGTATAGTATCACAAAGGCATACTTGATCACCTTATTTTAGGAATTGAGATGATAACAGGCTTCAGTTGATTTAAGGCTTTTTTTGTTTGCTTTGATGTGTAAGTCCATCTTCAGCATCTAAATACTAACTCTGAAACACTCGAAGCTGGATGTTCAAGGGCATATGTGTTTGTTCTTGGGTCTCTTTCCACCTTCCCATGGCCTCCAGAAGGAGACTAATGCTTTGAAAGAAAAAAGAAAAATCAGAAGGCATATCTTGAATTATGCAACATTTTTTTTCTGCAGGTAAAGTCATCCTTCTTTGTGCAGTTTGGTGCATTTATCATCATCCTGCTTTGTCATGTACTAAATCAGCCAATATTTAATGCAATTGAGAGAAGAGAATCTAGACTTGTTTTTAAAAGGAAACTGCTGGCGTGTTTTCCTACTGGAGTACAGAGGGAGACTTAAAAACAGTATGTGAGCTGCAACACCATTTATGCACGAGTGAAGGTGGGGGGAAAAGCATTTCCAAACAGGCAGTTACAGTAATATTCTGTAATACTCTGTTGGACTCCAAGTATGAATTACTTCCATCTTGCATTACTATTATATATAAACCCATTCAAACAATGAAATAAACCTCTGTTCCCTTTACAAAATACTCAAATGCCCTTGCACTGTTGCTTAGTTGTGCTGGCACATTTGACCAGGGATGTAGAGATGGATTGAAAACGTTTGTGGGTTTTCTTGGTACAACGATTGTGTTAGTGCAGAGTTGCTCACTGGGGTGGTGAAAGCGGAGCTTCCTAATCACGTGCTGCTACCCAAAAAACCAGACCATTAAGGTGTGAGTGCTCGTTAGGCACCATTTCTAGTGATGCCAGTAGTTCGGACCTCCTCCTCACTTCCCAGTTTCTGGGAATGGGAAGTCTATGTCCTTTGCAAACAAAATGGCCTGATCCTCATTTTATAGAATAAGGGTAGGAAAATATAAATCAATGATGATGGCTGTCAGAAAGAAAATGCAATATTTGTTTCTAAAATTTTATTTTAAAGCCAGTCTAATGATTGGGCTTTCAACTTCTTAATACCAATCCCAAGTCTTCAAAAAAGAAAAAAACCCCTGTTTAAGCTGTAAGTTCACCACCACCACCCCCAGCTAGAGCCTCTTTGCCTGCCTTTGCTTGTGTACTCTATTGGTTTCACAGTTCATATACTTGTGTTTTTTTTTAAAAATCTCTCCCTGCACTCTGGTGGGAAACATGTCTGCTGTTTCCTTTCAAACACACAGGGCTTGATTCTCCTCTCACAATGGCATAAATTGTGAAGAACTCCCCTTGAAATCAATGGAAGTAAAGACATGTAAAATGGGGTGAGAGAAGAGCCCAGCCTCTGGTTTCTATTTTTAAGTGAGCCTGGTTAACCTAAAATTGTTCAATGTGCCACTGTGACTTTAGTTTGTAGATATGAGTTGCTGTGCTTGTTTCTCTTCGTACATAATGTTTCATTTTCATATATAATACATTACAGCTAGTACCCCTAAGCATGATGCACATTTCTTTGATTTAATGCCTCGGTAATACTACATCAATTTTGGTAGTTAATAATCAATATGCATGGTGAAGTACTTACCTTACTAAGGTCAGATCCTACAAAAAGTCTGGGGCGCAGCTGTATTCCTATTCAAAGCCCTGTAGGAAGGGGACTCCTGAAGGCTAGCTTGGCTCTGTCCCCACAACTTAAACTTTCTTTGAGGTTTTCTATTGTTTTAATAGTTTTAATTTGTGAATCTTGTTCCTCATCATCTGGATTCAAAATGCTTTTTCTACATAAACAAATATTTCTTGGTTGGTGTTGTTTTTCCTGTGCTTTTAAAGTGTCCAGCTCTGTTCTAATGTTTTGTACATGCTCAAAAACTTACTTTAACTTCAGATTTTCTCTGAACGGCTAAGTACTTGGCAATAAACCTGGAATATCCATGCACAGTTTCTGCCATTGCCTGCATTTTGGTGGTTGCTCACATTTGTTTATTTTTTGGCAATGGATTATGGTCCTTAATTACCATCAGTAGTCAAATAACTGAATGAGATTATACAGCAGTGCTGTAAAAACCTGTTCATGCTAGCCGTGATCAGTAGATGTGTGGATATCTTTGAAAACAGTCACCTCATTCATTAACCAGTGCAACAGACTCCAACTTTACCACTATTTAGTTTTTGAAATTAATGCAGCATTCTCTACCTAACTGAAATGTTGCTTTGACTACCTCTTTTTTTAAATAGTATTTTTTTTTTTAAAAACCCCAAACATTAAATAGTTGACTCTTGTGATGTATTCTAACTTGAAGTAGGTCTATTGGCTTATTTAAATTTTTTTTTTCTGCTTGAGTAGCAAATCACAGGTGTCCGCAGAGGAGTCTCTTTAAACTTGAAGAATGTGGTAGGCTTAGTAGTCACTTAAATTTTATCTCTAACTTTATTATTATGAGAGTCTTGTACTGTTCACTCCTTGAGCTTTCCCCTTCAACTTTAATAGCCATCCTCCCCCAAAAATGTCAAGAGGTCGCTTAGCTAGTATGTGCTGGCCTTATCAGTGAAGTGTCAGGGACAGAACATACCACAGAAGCTTGCTGTGACGCATGGGGTTGTAGTGTAGCAGACCTCCATTTTCAACGTGGCTTCCCAGCCACAGAAGTGATGCACAGCTGGCTTGTGACCTCTTCACAGCAGGTAATTCCAGTAGCAAGTTCTCCCTTGCCCCTGCTAGGTTTTGCATTACTTTACATTACTTTGCATTTTTACCCTGGGAAAAAATCAAGCCTTTTTAGATGGTTGATTTATCACAGTGAATTGATTGTAGCTTTATCTGTGGCTTTTTTGAAGTATAGCTGTCCAACAGCAAAGTAGCATGATGATGGAGAGACTAAACCAAGGCGTGGTGTTCACTGCTGCTGTGAACTGCTGTGATTGTGTGCAGTAGTGCTTGGCTATAGCTGATGTGAGGAGTGGTGGGGGCAGAGAAGGGTGTATGGCAGGGATACATATACTTCAAATACAGTCAAGTATGCTCTTCTCAGCTGGAAGCTGGGTGCTTCTCAACATTGTTCTGGTGGCACAACCCTTGTGGAGTAGGGAACTAACAGCCTTCTGATGCAGAGATGTGCAGGTGGTCTTCCTGGTGGCAGGTTTTACTAATTTTTAATCTGATGGCTTTGAGATGGCTTTGTTCTGTCATACCATTTTTTTTTTTTGAGCATTTTTAAACTCTTCTGAGTTACTATTGTGGAAGCTGCAATGCATGTCTGGAAGAGAAACTACTTTTGGTAGTATTTTCAAAGCATAACGTCTGGGTATCATAGAATCATAGAAGGGTTTGGGTTGGAAGAGACCCTAAAGTTCATCTAGTTCCAACCCCCTTGCCATGGGAGGGACACTTTCCACCAGACCAGGTTGCTCAAAGCCCCATGCAACCTGGTCTTGAACGCTTCTAGGAATGGTGCATCCGTAACCTCTCTGGGCAACCTGTTGCAGTGGCTCACCACCTTCATAATGAAGTTCTTCCTTATATCTAATCTCTGGGAAAATTAGTCTCTAATGCAAATTGCTATATACAACAAGCTTGAACTAAAACTGAGATCTTTGCCAAGCAATATGAAGCACCTTGTCTGTTTCATGGATGAAGCAGCTTCCATTGAAAAAGTTAGAGGAACAGAAGAGCGTGCTTCTGGCTCTATTAGTTGTGGCAGTTGACAACTAGTCAAAGACAATATTGTGTAATAAGGTTGGTGACTAAAGTCTCTGAAGAGACTTGAGTAACTTTCTGCCTGTTGTGAAACGAGTGACCTCAGGAAATGGAGATTTATTTGAAGACCCAGAGCTTGAACTTGTTTATAGATAGTTTTGAGGAGCTGTCACCACAAAATACCAACTTGATGGTGCAATGCTGCTGCAAGACACAAATCTGTTTTGGAAGTAGCAATAAACCCAAGGTACATTTTAGGAAGCAGTCCTTCTAGGATAATTCCAGAGGCATTTGCTCGCAATCTTAGTTTTTTTTATGTAGGTATCCTAAAAACAATGACTACTGAATAGGCCACGAGGTACCTGTTCCAGGCATCTTTAAAAGCTGGCTTTTTCTCTCACAGATGCTTTCTGACAAGAGGCCTCTTGATAAATGCTTGGTACTTGTGTCTTCTGTGGCAGTAAGTAAAAATGTATGGGATCAGGAGTTACTCATGAGTAATCCTCTACTCAGTGACAGGCTCATGTCATGGTGTACACTGTAAAAAAAAAAAAGTGTTTACAACTCTAAGAATATACATGTGTTAAGGACAAGTGTATGGGGAAGGGTGAAGCAAAGCAACACTTTAAATAATGCCAGCAGGCTCTTAATTTTTTATCTTTGTGTCCTGTTTAAGGAAGGTACATTAAAACTGGTACATTCTGGAAGGCTGAATGGAAAAGATCTATTTCTTGACATCCTACTGTTTAAAGACAACTTGGTAATGTTGATGTCCAACAGTATTCTGGTAGCCTCAGTTTTCTTTCCCAGGGAAGAGTTCCAGCCCTCACAAGTTCATTTGTTCTGCAGTATTTTATGGAATAAAGGAAGTATCAGGAGGACACACTGCAAACCAGTTGTCTCTAAACTTCTGACCAGAGTATGCACACAGCTTGGTACAGTTACAAATTTGGCACTTAAGAAAAACATCTCCGAAGACAGGTGAGCCTGTGTGCACGCACATGCTGTAACATCTGAAACATAATAGATGCACATCAAGCACATTGCGGTGATAAAGAGTGAGAGCTGCATCTCCAAAACTGAAGTGTTCCTGTAGCTGTTGGGCCAGCACTGGAAGGTGTGTGGCGGGCAGTGTGTCCTTTCCTGAGGAGGTGTAGGTGGATCTTACGTCAGCGCTGTGCTGGCCATCTGCAGGAGAAATGCTTGAGAATAGCCACCTTCAAACTGTGGAGATGTAAACCGAGCAGCATTAATGACGGTCCTGGGCATTTTCACTCAAACGCGGAAATACAGGGCTGGCGCTCCAGCTGCATTTCTGGTTTTGCGACGGAAACCTGAGTGTTGTGACAGTGGCT
>NW_010391186.1:0-391 GCF_000710305.1 Buceros rhinoceros silvestris | reverse complement strand
TGTTCCAGGGTCTGCCTGCGCTCCCTGGACGGGGGGGAAGGGCGGAGGGGAAGGGCGCTGCAGCAGGAGGGCAGCCGCCAGGTCTGCTCGGGCAAACACCGCGTACAGGGGCCGAGATGTGTGCTACTCGACTGGTAGCATGTGGAAAGCTCATAGCCTGTGGTGTTACCAGTTTCCAGTGGGGGCCTCACGGTGCTGGTGGAAGACGACCATGTGCCCTCACCTAGGAGGGCTGCAGGCACCGAGTTGGAGCGACGTTACGGCGGCTTAAGCTGCAGCTGAACGACAGGCGCATGGATGACGCCGCTCATCGTCCCGGTTACCTCAGCCTGGGGAGGAACCGGGGTCGGTCCGCTGCCTGCGCTACCGCTCCGCTCCGGGCGCGAGGGGC